>NC_049995.1:3648560-3760884 GCF_000003815.2 Branchiostoma floridae
AGGCAAAAATCGATCGGACGACGAGTCTGCGAGCTCTAAAATACGAGGAGGCATGACCCAGCCGCCGACGAAGAAATGGCAGAGTTCCCCCCTCCCCGTCAGGGTCAGGCCTCCTGGGAACCCAGAGCTGGCAGACTCGTCGTCCGATCGATTTTTGCCTAATGTGAGGGGGGTATTCGGACTGAGACCCTTTCCAATAGCGTGCATGTTGAATGAGCTATACCGTGACGTCCTGATTTCGACTCACGACCACCTGGTTCAAAGACAGAGGCACTGACCACTGGAGCACACAAGCTACAAACTATATAGCTACTTACCTTCATTGTGTTTCGAGCATCCATACAAAAGTGGCAAATAAAAACGCCAAGTGAAGTGTAGCAAGGTTTCCAAACATAAATCTTAACCACCACTCGAGTGTTGAATGCTACACATGTTATGCTTTGACATCAAGGAACATCTGCTAGCAACATCAAGACAAGAAACAAAACCGACAAGTTCTAAGACGTTACAGATTGTGAAAACAGCTTGGAGAAGATACCATAGTAGCCAAAGATACCACAACCATTCTTTAAGAACCTAGATAAGATACTGTTGAATAAATTAAAGACATTCAAAGACCGTTGAAACTTGTATGAGAATGTTTTGCTACTGTTGATTGCTTATAGAAAAAAACGGGATGTGGCAAAGAGAGAGAACCCACTTTAACAGTTTAAGAATGACAAAACAACTGGAAACTTACTTGTTCTCTAGTCGGCAAAGTAAACACACATGGTTTGTTTGAAATACATCCCCATACACTGGCTGGAACGACTGAACTAAGGCCGACAGCGATATAAGATAACATGGCATTTCTTTGTATTCAAACTAAAAGGGAACCGTTCTCAGGCGACATTTAGGACTCATTTTTGTGGCACGTAAAAAGAAACGATCAGTTTTAACTGAAATCTTGGTCACAGTTGAGGTAATAAAACTTCTGTCTGACAATTCTAATCGTGTGACGTCATCTTCAAACGATATTTATGGAAGGGGTCAAATTAGGACAATATTGACTTGATTCCCGCCTTTTTTCTGATCTATACAACAGATGACGATACTGGAACCTAAATGTACCGACACCATAAATCGGGTACTAGCAAAAGCGAACCGTTTCAGGATACCTTGGCATCTGTTTTATTTTCCTAAAAACCATGGTATGTCAAGAACTATAGGAAATACAAGAAAAGGTCAACGAACTGGAAAGCGAGCTCTGTACAAGATTTTTATAACTAACATTGCAATTTTTCTTCTGTGCTGGAGTCGCATTTTGTTTTAATTCTGTCAGCTTGCTAGTACCTCCTTGTCGCTTGGAAACTAATACAAGGTGACCAAGAAGCATTATAAATCATAGCAAAAACTTTTCCTTCACAAACGGGTAACCTTCTCATAATTTTTAGATAGAGCTTTGTCCCTCAAGATACATGTGATAAAGAATAAGCTTAAGGTACAAACTAGAAATCCCGACAAATGCGCATGAAAAATCGTCAAAACGCAGCCGGAGCCAAACCTCTAGCCTCTACCAGGCTTCGTGGTTTGGTGGTCTAATTGTAGAAAATCCCTTCCCTACCTAACGACCATATTTTTCAGGACCAATATAGGAAACACAATATTATTTATCTAAGGCCTAAGTGCAACATGTCCGCTACCGAGACACTTGTTCAACTGCATGACCAGAACGCCTGATCGCAACACAGATAAGTTCTTCTACATGCAAAGTCAACTGCTGACTGGACTAGACAAGGGGCACCAAACAACATGCTGAGATAATGGGTCTGTATGTAAACACGTCTTAGGAATGTCTTGAAGAATTCTCAAGAAGTAACCCAAGACAAATCGTCAACCGCAAAAACGTAGTTTTTGTCTTACAGCTGAAATGGGACAATGCGACAAAATTCGGAAGCCGTTTTTTCCTAGAAACTTTGTTGGTCTTTTTAAGAACCAGAAAAAAACTCCCCCTCTTCAAAGCACACAAATTCAAAATTATGAAGATAATAGACTTGGGCTAAAACAAACAGGAAATTTTTAGCTTCTGGCGCCTTTTTCTCTCAGGAAGTAAAACAAAATCATACACTGAGTCATTTACAACCCCAATAATCATATCAAGCATCACACCACACTTACGTCATATCCGTTTCCGGCTTACCTGTCTCTGTTGCATAAGTCTCGAGCTCATTGCATAAGTTGCGTAACTCCAGGGTCAATGAACTTTTACATGACCTAAACTAAGCAGTTAAACACAGTATCCAAAATCATAACTCCACTTCAATCAACGCTCTTATAACGTAACGTAATGTTTATACTGAAATAAAAACTTTTATAACGGCATGCATGCCTTTTTATTAAAGTAAGACCTAATTCAACGTTGTATAATTCAACGTTGAGCAAAATAGGTTGAGTCGACAAATTCTTCAAACATTACCGATAACTTTAAACCTACAAAACGCGTTATTTGGCGTCCTCAGTTCATAGCTTAGCGTTAATTTCATAATTTCATGTGTGACATTATTTCCATCGTGAAGTCGAACAACAGATTTCCTAAATAAGATCAGATAAGCCGCAACAAACTGTCCGGTTGTGTAGGTATTCACTGCATACTTTTTCCAGACACCCCATAAATACAATGGAACAATTTGTCATCAAACATTTCCTGTAATTAAGCGTTAACATCCTTCCTGCATTTAACGTTTAAGCGTTACCAGGATACTAACATGCATAGAGTCTCTAAAACCTCGACAGTTGATCAATTTTTTCAAAGGAGGTCACTACAGATAAAGGGACGCGGTGGTAGAGTCGTAGTAAAGCGTGTCGGACTGTCACGCGACATTCTTCCTGTCGGACACCTTAGCCATTGAGATCAAAGGTTAACACACGGGCAGGTCGAGCTGACAGGTAAAGATTACACCTGGACTGTACAGGTGTGATTTACGGTGGGAGGGGGGCGTGTTCAAAATCAGCCTCTTAACAACGTGTAAAGTAGGTAGCCTCCACCAGGTTACCTTTCTACGGGGGGATATAACGATTTAAGAATTTGGTGAAAATTGTCCAGGAGAGTCATTCCACGAACTTCTTGAAGGATGTGATTTACGGTGGGAGGGGGGCGTGTTCAAAGTCAGCCTCTTGTTTACAGCCTATAGAGTATGGGGGTGGGGGGTGATAGAGAATTCGGCAAAATTGACCAGCTGTATAAAAAAGAGAAGAATTTGGCCAAGTAGGGACAAATAAGTTGCCATGGGATTTCAGTCTTTTGTAGTTTATCCGCCGGCCGGTCAGTTCACTCCTAGGCACTACTTTAGGCCAAATGAACTCCTACTAGTATTTTGTTCCTAACTTGGCGAAAGTCCCCTATTACTATTATTCAGCCAGGTGGGAGCCTGGTAGAGACTGTACCTGAATTTTCTGTGCGGGTACCTACCCCTACTATAGACTAGGCTTGTGGGTTGCTTTTGTGTGGGTTTTTCTGGTCGATTTAAACATAAGTTCTGGAACAGTTTCTATATCCCCTAGGTCAAACCGTACTTCGTTTGTTGTTGTTTTTGTGTCAACAAAAAGCTCACATGGTTGTAGAATGGTAGCAGAAAAGATTTCTAAAAAGGTTTTGATTTTTTTTGTCATCGATATCTTGCCATCGTTAACATAGATGTTCTGGATACATGTATAACTAATAATCATTTGTTAAACCACTCTGTCGCGCGTGGTAACACTTAGAAAATAACTTATTCCTAGCTGTTTAAAACTTTGAGGGACCTGCAGTACTGTTGATTTAGTCGAGCATCGTTGTAATCATGTTATCAAAGTCTAGGAAAACACATGAGAAACAACAATTCTGTATGGCGCAATCAGTTAACGGCTGTTTTATGACTGAATACAACACCTATGTGAGCTTCCTTTGAACCCCCTTGCTTGAAAAAAGGGAAGAAATGTATTCCCCCCGAAGTTGCGTGTGTATCAGAGCTCAGAACACCTTACAGGCAGAAGACTGGGATTAAAACCCGCAACCTGTTGAGCAAAATTTCTATCCGACAGATGTTTACACAAGACGCTTTAAACACGAGTGACCACGTACCAGTCTACGCGTACAATGAAAGTTTTCTTACTGGGTGACGAATTCTGAAGAAAAATGTCCCTTTAAGATTGGGAACACTTCCCGACTCAAATTTGTCATATATATAGAAAACCATTTTCCGACTCCCAAAACAAGGACAACTTACGGTATGTACAGTACCATCCTAACATGACATCTCTGAGAAATTTGACAGCTATTTTCACATGTAGGTGCACGTGTACTACAAACAACACCTTACAATTATTTTGAGAAATTATTTGTATCGTCAAAAAGCTCCTTGGTATCGTGAATTAAGTCGAACACAAGATTGCCCAAATAAGTCACAAAAGAGTGTCCGTTTGTATTGGTCTTCGCAGCATACTATGGGAGACACTCATTGAATTCACCTGAACATTTCAATGACATGGTTTTCAAAACCTGTCGTAATAACAAACAATGTCGTAATAGCAAACAGTGCCCTGTCCTTGAGTCGACTGCACACCTTTCTAGTTGCATACAATCTAGCTCATAAACAACACCTAGGACTCGAACTCTTGACCTCACGATCCAGGGACAATGTAGCTATGCAAAGTATAGGCGCCGTAAAGCTACCTAAACTTACACTTATAAAGTAATACTGATACATATATTCGTATAACAATGACAAAAATGGACCACGTGTTTGTCGTTGGTCATCGTACGGTTTGATTGAGTTTTCAAGCAGACTGTGACCAAGGAGCTTTTCGTGACAGAACCAACCACAGACAAGGATCTAAGCCAGCATTTTTCGTAACAAGACAGCTAAGATTAGCGGACACAGACACGACTAACTCAAGAATGCCCCAAGACTGCGATCGTGCGACGATCGCCCGACGTTTTTAAGAGAATTTTTCGTCTTCCGCCGAAGTTTTAGTAAATGAGTAACGTCGCGGCCATGACACTTCCGTGACTTTTCCAAACAACTTTGACAGCGATATTCTAAATCACCACTGTTAGTCCATGGGCCAGACCCCCAAATTTTACATATCAGTACCACCTGAGGGGGCAAATTTTCCTTATGATTTTTAGGTAGTAGGGTATCTGAGGGATATATTTTGATATGATAGCCGTCGCAGAGTGGTAGCTTTGACCCGGCTATCTGCCCTTGACCTTTTGACCCCGATCTGGACCACGCCCTTTGATATGATTATACAAATGGGTGTGTAAATCAATTAAACAATAATATTTTCAAACGAAACTTGCTGGGCTGATACAAAATGAACCAAGAATTACAGAAAACTTAATTTCATTTCAATATCTTGATCCTATGAAGAGTTATGAGTCTTTGAATGATTATTTTTGAGCAAATTTTGGATGAAAAATGTTAATTTCTACTTTTCAAAGGCTGACATTTATTCCGATCTCACATTTGACCTTTTTTCAAGCTTTTATCTGCTTTGTTGTATCATTCCCTGCATTCTAAAGTTTAAATCATGAAAATCCTCCAGTTCTATCTAGAGATATGAGTACCTAAATACGTACACACCTAAAGGCCTTGTGTTGGGGAAACCGTTGCTAGGGCCGTTGCTATGGAGGCACTGGGCTGCAATCCCAAGCAAAATGCAGTACAAAGCCTAGTCTTTTGATATCTTTTTATGTCCTTATACCTTCCAACATATGTAGAGAACATGTTCAAGGTGTCATATGTAAGGTAAAGTATAATTCTAGTTTAAAACTAAATAATTTTTTTATTTAAGTTAAATAGCATTATCATCCTACATGTATAGGAGACCTTGCACGAGTGTGCATACTATTTCCCACAACTATGAAATGACACTTGACAGTGTTACATGTGTAGCAGGCACCGATGACAACAATGAAGGGAGTATGAGGCAAGATTCATATGAGCCTGCTCTGGATACTGCGTATCAAGAGCTGTTCCAATTCATACGGAATGATCTGTTCAGCAACCCTAGGGTACTAGTACTACGAATGACAGACCTCTCCTCAAGATAAGTGGAGTCTATGAAGTCTCTTGGTATAGAGCAGATCAAAGACTCCACCAAGAAACACATGCGGCGGAGTTTAGAGAGCGAGTTTTCTAGTACCATACACTTATTTTCTGATGACAACCTCAGACTGCCTGTCTATCCTGACAATCTATCTAGATGCGGCCTTGTCAAAGCGAATCAGGCTTTACAAAAGGAGCTGAACACTCTTAAATCACTCCTTAACAAAGATGTTGTTGCCAAGGCAGCCATGTTGCTTAGAGACGACATAAGAAAGCAGGATGTTCCTCAAGCCTGGCCACCGGTGATCACAGAGGAGGACCAAAGTAGAGACATCATCCCTCCGTCAGTCGTCAAATTCTTCTGCTACTTGCTGACAGGTGGTTTCAACAATGCCGATGCATCACAGAGGGTGGAACGACTTGTGACCTCATTCGGATATGACACTGTGTATGCTGTAAGCCAGGGAAAAGTGAAAACACCCAAACACATCACTTTGGCTTTTTCCATCAAGTGACTGACAGGAAACGTGGAGCTTGTGCAACTGCTGAACCGACTTGGTCACAGTGTTTCTTACAGTCAGATGGAGGAAATCAGTACGGCAGCTGCAGTTTGCCTTCAGAAGCTGTCAAGTGGTGATGGTGACATAACCCTTCCAAGTAACTTGCATAATCAGGTTTTCACAACACTTGCCTGGGACAACATCGACCGACTGGAAGAGACCATAAGCGGTGGCGGGACATCTCATCGTGTGAATGGCATTGCTGTCCAACCCAAGGTAACAGAGTCCCCTGAAGTAGAAGCCCTCCCTCCAGTGACTAAAACAAAGATATTTTCAAACCAATAGTCATCAGAATGGGATCTTTCCATACATGCTGTACACTTCTGGCAATTATCGGAAAACGCTTCCACAATGCAAGTCTCAGGGACCTAATGCCATTGAATCTGGGGTAGTAGCAGAGGGTTTGGTGTCTGGATTGATGGGCGGACGCAGGTACAACAGAGCAGTCAGGTTCCACAAGCTAGTGTACGAGGCCTTACTCAGGCTTGTGTGGTCAAGGTTTCTGTCCTGGATGCGTCAGAACCACATGAGGATCTCACTGACCTGGAAGAAGCAACGGAGACCATCGACACCCACACCAATGATGTATCACAACAAGCTTTACTAGGCATCCTACAGTCAGCAACAAATAACAAAATCATGTGCATGTTTGACAACTATGTCACCACCCTCCGAAGTGAGATCAGCCGTCTCACACAGTATTGGATGTCCTACATCGACCTCGTAGAGATTTTTCTGGGTCTCCTTCGAGCAATGAGGGAGGGCGATTGGTTGCTACATCAAGTGCATGTCCATCCGCCAGCTCATTACATCCCTTGGTGCTTTGCCTATGACAGGGTAAACTATGCAAGGTACCTGTCATATACTACTATGTACAGATGTCACAACTGCAATCCCAACATCCAGACTTGTATGCAGAGTTTATGAGAGGACACTTTTCTGTTCAGATTGGCCACGCAAACCCGTTTGGACGTATTCCGGTTGACCAGACTATTGAGGAGACGGTGAACAAAGACACGCAAACTGACGGGGGACAGAGGGGTTCAGCCTTAACCACTCAGTTACATCAAAGTACTACCTCACAGCAGAACACAGGAGTATCTACTTGAAACAACTGAGGGACATGACTAGTGGTGCCAAGAGTAGTAAGTTTTCTCATAAAGATCTACAAACTACACGCATTAGAAGGGATGAAGCCGATGTCAGCTCATTGGTCGATTTAATGGAGAACAACTGGATCAACCCAATGTCCTCAGAAGAGCCCGACCTTGTCAGCTTGTCCACGGGCAGTGTTGCACCTCCCGACATAGTGAAGGATATTTCCGACGCACACCAAATGGGAGAGGACGCCTATCTCTCCTTCCGAAGGAATCGCCTGGAGCAATACCCACCAGAAGTAAAGTTCTATGACAAGCTGACAAAACTAAAACTGAAGACATTCTCCAATATTGGCACTAAGAAGACCAGTGCAAAGGGCAAAACCAAAGTTGTCCTGCAGGCGGACAGGAACCTGTTCAGGCACATCATACTGATTGCAGAAAGCAGGCAGCTCCGCATTAAAGATGTCCTGACACATCCTCTCGGTCCCCTTCCATGGTCTATTGCAAAAGCTGATGGCACTTAACGTAAGACCAACAAAGCTGCCCTTGCAAGAGAGCTGGAGAGTCATGTTTCACCAGCAGAAGACACCCCCAGCTCCATCCACCTGTCCTGCAAAAGATCAACGGCAACAACATAACGTTTTCTGGGCTAGCAAACACCACAATGTCCATAGTTCTAAAGGAAGGTGTGAACAGTCACAGAATTGATGTTGTATTTGACGTGTACAGGGACCAGTCCATCAAAGATGCTGATTGTTTCTAGCGTGGGTTCAGTACAGCATCACAGTACAAAACCATAACTGGTGGACATCAAGTCAAACAATGGAGAAAGTTTTTGTCCAGTTCAAACAACAAGTCTTCCCTGATCAAGTTTATGATTGAAGAATGGAAGCAGCCAATCTACAGAATGAGAGAAACTTAGGAACAAGATGCTGTATGCTACCTGCGAGGATGCCTGCTACAGGTTCACTAAAGATGAATGGGTGGATATTGCGGAGCTACAATGCTCACAAGAAGAAGCTGACACGCGCCTCCTGCTTCATGCACTCCACGCTGCTGAGTCTGGTTCTGAAGCAAATGTCATCACAGCAGAAGACACAGACATCATGGTCATCAGCCTCGCCTTCGCTAAACGTATCCCATGAAGAATACCAGAATGCATTTCAGCAACTGGGAGAAAGCTGGACGATGTCTCCTGATGGCACCCTGTTCAAGAGGATTGAGCGCTTCACCTGTCAGATGTACGTGCCGTCTACCCCTGTAGCTGACGTAAACGAGATGCGGCACCACTTGTTTATTGCCAAAAAGGGAAATGTGGAATCAAGTGCACTACCACCGTGCCGAGACTGCCTTCACCTACATGTTAAACAAGCAAACTACCAAGCCGGTATATGGAGGGGGTGCCTCCAGAACGACCCTCAGGTACCAAGCCCAGTAGATGCAGGATGGAAGTTAGATGAAGATGGTAATCTCTCCATCACATGGCTACAATCACCTCCCGCGCCAGCTACTGTCCTGGAGCTGCTGACATGTAGCTGCTCCCGGTCGTGTACTCTTCCCTCCTGCACCTGTATTGCACATGGTTTGAACTGCACAGATATGTGTAAATTGAAAGACTGTAGCAACAGAAACCGAAGAGGATCTGGACATTGAACTCTCCTCTAGTGATGCTGATGACACATCTAGTGATACTGATGATGAAAAGATAATAATCAAATGTAAAGTTGACATGATCATGATAACTGTGCTTGTACATGCCATATTGTGTAAATACTCAATATTCAAAAGGGCATATGGGTTGTTCATCTACTAGTATATAGGCAAATTTGTTGCTTTGCAGTATGTAGTTACAGCTTACAGCTATGGTTTATGATATGGCATTGCCATGTTATCAAGTAGATAAAGTTATTCATTAACTTGTTATTAGATAAACATAATACTCATTAACTCAATATCTTATTGGTCAGCTTATTCTAAACCTGATTACTCTCCCAAAACAAAAGTTTCTCGACAAAAAAGTGGATTTAGCACTGCATTTAGCTTGGGATTGCAGCCCAGTGCCTCCATAGCAACGGCCCTAGCAACGGTTTCCCCAACACAAGGCCTTTAGGTGTGTACGTATTTAGGTACTCATATCTCTAGATAGAAATGGTAGATTTTCATGATTTAAACTTTAGAATGCAGGGAATGATACAACAAAGCAGATAAAAGCATGAAAAAAGGTCAAATGTGAGATCGGAATAAATGTCAGCCTTTGAAAAGTAGAAATTAACATTTTTCATCCAAAATTTGCTCAAAAATTATCATTCAAAGACTCATAACTCTTCATAGGATCAAGATATTGAAATGAAATTAAGTTTTCTGTAATCCTTGGTTCATTTTGTATCAGCCCAGCAAGTTTCGTTTGAAAATATCATTGTTTAATTGATTTACATAACCATTTGTATAATCATATCAAAGGGCGTGGTCCAGATCGGGGTCAAAAGGTCAAGGGCAGATAGCCGGGTCAAAGCTACCACTCTGCGACGGCTATCATATCAAAATATATGCCTCAGATACCCTACTACCTAAAAATCATAAGGAAAATTTGCCCCCTCAGGTGGTACCAATATCTCCTCTGGCCCATGGACTATGTGACACCAAAATGGGCGAAGGTTACACACAAAAAACACTGACCTGTATTCCAGGTGTCCTGTACACCTGTGTGAGACGTCGTACGTCACAGGTATCACCCAGACGCACAGGTGTGAAGCCTTGGTCTCACCTGCGTGTACACGGCGTGAGAACGGGAACGGTTTAAAGATCACCTGAGCCTTTTGAGTTAAAAGGACGCGCTCGCTGCAACACGTCGGAATGTACCATTCTAGTCAAGGATGATCTTACATTGGCAATTTCTCATAAAACGCTTGATATGACACATGAAAATTCACTAGTCATACAAATTTTACACTTTCATACTTGGTATTTTTTCTGAGCGCTTTGGCATTTGGTTATACTTTGAAATCACCACCATTAAAGGCACATAAACAACTTTTTCATAGAATAACCAAAACGTTTACCTACTCTCCGATACAAAAATGATGATTATCAATAATTTGATGCAAAATAAATTTCTTCTATCAATAGAAGTAACGAAACAACAACCTTGTTTAAAACATGTAAAATCTTGTTTTTGTTTGTTCTGTCACTGCCGCTTTCCTCCCTGTGTTAGAATGGTTTCGTCCTTGTCAATATCCACTTGAATAACCTTGCCCTGAGGCGAGTTCGTGCCACAAGACAAAAGACAGACACCTTTTCCTCTCACCTGTGCGCGGGTAGACATCTCAGGTAACCTGCACGAAATTTCTACAACTGTCCGTACGGTCAATGACCTTGCGTTTTGACTCGACCGTTCGGCGGTTACTTTTCAAATGAACTTCAGATGACCTTTCAACGAATGTACATGAACCTCTGTTTAAGATGTCTAGTCAACCTACCGTAATATAATTTATAACATTGAACATTGGCACCGATTTGTTTATGAATAAGGCCCCTTTTCCACTAGACGGCGATCACGCTGCGCTCCCACTACGTACTACATAGGATATGTGTAACCTTCGCTTTCACACTGGGTATATCATACATAACGTGAAAGTGTGACTGAGAAGACGACAAACACACAAAGTGTAAAAATATTCGTTTCTTTTCTATACAATTCGTTGAGCGATCTGTCAAATTTCAGGTCGCAGAGAGCGCGCGGCGAGAGCGCCGTCCTAGTGGAAAGGGGGGTATATACGAGCATGTGATATAGTATCAATACACTGTCTCTGGTAAGACATTAGTTACTTAATCAACTCAATACATGTTGAAAATTGTCTTGATCCTTTGTAAGGAAGTTGTACCCATGTGTTTTGTTTAAACGTCTTTTGATCATGCCTTTTACCTGATCAATCTCAATGAGTGCCAATTTCTAAACACCTTTTTACAATAGGTATTTAACGTTCTATTCACTTGGGAAATTAGACGGCTAATAAAGATTACTGGAAATAGTCTGGGTTTTCAGACCTGTTAGGGCGTAACTATAACGCCGAATCCCCTTCAAAGATCAACTATTATATTATAAAGGCTACATGAAGTACTAACTAAATTATATTCGTGAAATCCCTTGAAGATTGCTAATTGAATGCGAGAGCGCGAAAAAAAGATGGGCAACTGAAAACATGATGACTGAATTTTCAAAAGACAAACCATAAACGTTTATAAATAAGTATTTATGCAACAAAATATGACATATACTTTTGTATGAAAATATGTGTACGCTGTTAACGTTACAGTGATATTTCTATTCACGTAGTTCTCTTAGCTCTGACAAAATTCTGAGTTCAAATCTGGCAAAGAAAGTTCAAGTCGCATTCAAGAAGTAGTACGCTAGGTTCGCCATCTTCTTTTAAGTCCACTAATCGCTATTTAATAGGTGCGACGTAGGGAAATAATCATTTTATTGAGTTGAGTAAATAACCCCTCTTGCCAAGGACGGCCGACCGACTCCCCTAGCGTACTATTGACTCTATTTGTCCAATTTCTACTATTAACATTACACCACCGATCAGCGGAGCCTGATATATGCTATGGGACAATCCGTGCGCTTGGGATGAACTTATGCAAGGCATTAGAGGCCGCACTGCACTAAAGAAACAATGTGACATTTAGTAACGAGTTGTCTAATTTTGCCAACAGTAACTACCTAGCCATCTGACGGACATGAGCATTGTTCGCCATTTTGCCCTTGGGGCTTTTTCTTGACCCCTCGACCTGACTTCTTCATTCTTTGTCTACAAGTCATTTAACAAGTCACATCGACTCAGTGCGATTTGTAAACAAGTCACGCATAGTGCCGGTATGCGTAAATAGTACCCGTACGGTCAGTTTTGTTCATGAATTATCCTACTTTATTCTGTAGCCATGGAGCGAAGCACGTCATATTAGCTGCAGTACCGGTAAGGTCCGCAGACTAGGGTTGGCGCTCGTAGGTGGTGGTGTTATTGATGTGAAGTTTCTCACAGGTATTACTAAATCAGAGGAGCTTTTTTGTGTCTTACAAACACTGTGAAAAGAAAACATAAACGAACTAAAGAAAACGAAAAGATAGGGAAGAGAGAGAAAAGGACTGAAACAAACAAGCGAGCAAGAAACAGAAACTATGTTTAACAGAACACGAACACATTTTATGATACACTAAATGTCTTATATCATTCCCAACAACTGATCACATACACCGCAAAACAGAAACAGCAGAAACATATCAAACACTTATAACATCGACATTCTGGCGACCTTTTCCTGGTATGAAATCTTCTACGTCGTTCGTAATTCCTATTGCAACAAAGAAATGTATTCTTAAATGAAAATACTAGTGAAGAAATGTCCTACCCCAAACTGTTGCCAGACATTGCACC
The DNA here is from genome assembly GCF_000003815.2 of Branchiostoma floridae. Lineage (NCBI taxonomy): Eukaryota > Metazoa > Chordata > Leptocardii > Amphioxiformes > Branchiostomatidae > Branchiostoma > Branchiostoma floridae. Next base: position 3,661,724 of record NC_049995.1, read on the forward strand.
CGTCCCTTTTAGATACTACCTAAGTCACACTGACCTTCACCCTACACATGTTTTCCCCACAGTTTTCCAGATGTTCGTCAAAGAAGATGAAAACTTGCAGACAAACGATTTCAAGATCCGCCATTTGCAAAATCGTTTAGCAATGCCTATTATGTAAACACTGAAGAAAACTCAAACATCGTCCGACACTGGATATTCTACAGTTGGCAGAGAGATGTAATGTTACATCTTCATACTAAGCCATGCAAATTAGTTGTCTGTTTGTGAGTTTAGCCTAAGTTAATTGTATAAACTACATGTATGTTCCTATGAAAATACACGTATAAGAACGCCCCTACAATAACTAGTGGCCGGGATTTTTAACCGCAACGTACGCTCGAAACAAGCCCGATTGCTACATCTGTTTGGGGATCGGGAGTTATTCAGAGGGGCCGCTCAGTCGTTCGGGCCGGCACCAGCAAGTGTACTAGTAACCAGCGCGATTTAACCAGGCTCTCGTGTGTCCTCGCGAGATTTTGCGAGAGCATGACGTCATGAATTATGTTGCAACGTCAAGTGCAAGCCAGTATACTTCACCCACGAGGACATTTAATGTGTAATAGCACAATAACTTCAATGTATCTGCACAAACTAACCGCAAGGGAAAGTATGCGTCATTATATCCTTTCACTTGGAATTATGAAATACATAGTGAGTGTCATAGATACAGTTTTATCGACGCTTCAATAGTAACATCCCACAAACGATGATACACGTTCTTTGAAGTGGGCGACTTAAGTGAAAGTTCAACGGCATACTTACCTGGCAGAGATGGTACCTTGATCATGCACGGAGGTCCGTCAAGGGCGAGGCCCGACCATTGCACACCCGGTCTGGGATGACCCCTTCGATTACCCCAAACGCGGGTAACTCGGCTGCGTAATTTATGATAGTGGGGGTCTGCGTTCGCGCTAACCCCCGCCCATACAATCCAAAAGCAGTATACACACTTTTCCCCACAATATCGTCCTTCTGATAGTTGGTAAGAAGATGTATAAAGTAAGTGAGATGATGTAGGATATGTACATCTAACGTTATAGTTTATTGGCTTGTCTTTGCGTATGTACGTCTGACTGTATGTTTCGGCTATTCCCATAAAAACAAAGCGCCGCTCAAATGCTGCCATTTCTCTTTCGCGTACTGCAAGGGTCGCAAAGCAGTGCGGGTAAAGGTGTAAAGTAAGCCATCCCTAAGCGCCATCGTTATCTATCTGACAACGAAATATTTTCGCTTGTGTGTTCTGGTAGCGACAGATGTTGTTTGACGTAAATTTATGTGCCGTTGTAACATGCCGTCCAGTTGCGTCATCTAGCAGGACTTACGTAAACTACAGATTTCATTCTGATGAGACCACAGACCGACGTGACTGGATTCGGTCTAGATATTCAGCGCTGTCCGTTCGTTCGTCCGCGCAAAGCAAAACAGATAAAGAATTGCGTGCCAGCCATTAAAAATGAACTTATACACACATATGGTATTACAGTAAATGTGAATGAAGTTACATAAGAATATAAGAAGCCGGGACGGCAAGAAATGAGCTTGCATGGACTGTCAACCTATGGAAATATAACGTTACATCAATATTCCCCTATACTGCACTTACTTCATGGTCATGTTGTTACCTTGGCAGTGTTGCTCCCTTGGACGACGGTTTAGCGAATTGCCTCTGTGCAGTGGAAAACCTGAGGTATTGCTGGTACTGGCCCCTACAGCATGGCCTGACTGGCTATTAGTATTCAGTAATATATGTACATAATGTAGCTTGCCTTGTGTAAATAAGGCACAATTTGTTAGGGTCAGTAAACCCAGTACAGTATACATATGTACGTTATTAGACAGGTCACTTACGCCATCTAGCGGAAAGTGAGTGATTTGCACAATACCTGTGTCAAATAGTATTACACATAGACCAATGAGGAAGTGATCCGATTTCAGGAATAAAATACTCTTTATTCTGTTAAACAGAAACAGCAAAGCAAGTGAAAATGACACTGTACAGATTGCAGAACAGCAACAATGGTGGTAATTTCAATTATCATTCAGATACATTAGCCTGTTGGATATGTACAATCATGTATATAACATTCATACGATTTTTTTTTGTTCCGTGTTCTTTAATCACTTCACATCACCCAAATATGACTTCCAAGATTCCCCTTCTGTAGTACTTAGATTCAAATCGATAAAAATGCATGCCTAAAAAGCTGTGAAATACACTTCTGTACTATGCGGAACAAATACTGGAAAGTTAACTTTAACATTGAAACACAAGAAAATGTTGCTTGTTTTACACTTGCTATTGCTTGAAATAAAGCAGATATTATCGCTATGTACATACATAACTTCAAATCCTTTGCTTGGCAAACGTGAAGAATAACAAAGTCATCAAATTTTTCAGGATTGTCTGGTTTGTATATAAGACCCGACTTAATGCAATATTCAAAGAAATATTTTCAACAGTGCTTTCAATTCAACACGTATACATACTAGTACTATATGTATTTCTTTAAAATGCAAATAAGTGACTACCATCTTGTATGGCCTCATATTTCCTCTGATTGTAATAAGACTTGAAAAAAAAAATTACTTGATGGAACCCTATTTTAAAACATATTTTCATACGGGTACATGTTTTTGCCATGATCAAAAGATAACAAGGAATTTTCTTCTTTAGTTATGAACCTGGAAGACCTTTGATTGCCTTTTACTTAACAAAATATGAAACAGTAACACAAAAGGGGAAATCATATCAGCATAACAACTTTCTAATCCCCCAAATTCTAAATTGAATGTTGAAAGAAACATTTCTGATTAAAAAAAAAATGTACACAAGGTCAATATTCTGTGCGCTATTCTACATTCAACATTGAAAACAAACATTTTTTTTTCAACTCCAAACAAAACTTAACAAACACAAACACTTCCTCTGGTCCCTTTATACTTTTCAAAATATGTGCTACAAAAATATTGATTATCTTACAGTGTTCATATGGCATTGGCTTTCAACCTTTGTTTCCTATATGAATATAATACATAAAAAACTTGATGAGTCATATTTTTGTGACACAATTTTGATATCACATGCACATCGTTCCAACTAGTCCCTAATAATAATAAATAACGCAAGATTTTTATTGGTACATCAGTAAGGAGTTGTTCAAATGTGAAATGTGGATCAGGCCTATATATAATACATGTACACGTCCCACTACAGAAATGTGCTTGTTGCGATGGAAAAAAAAAATCACACCATTTGTAAAAAGATACCTTGTGTTACTAAATCCACAAAAAAAGGGTACTTGTAAGCATCAATGACAGATCTAAAGACAATGGGTTCCCAAACAATGAGTGCATGGCAGGGTTGGACAAGTACACTAGCCCGATTGTCCTGGGCAAGTGAAAGTGCTGATCGGGCAAGCACATGTCCTATAGTATAATGTACCTCACTTGCCCCATTGGGCAAGTAAGATTTTTCCACGAGTGAAATTTTGATACTAGTCACTTTTCAGAGTCATTTCATCAAACATTGGTCAACCCAGAAAAATACAGCCAATAATAAAAGAATTCCATTGCTGGAAGTGAAAATAGATAGAAAAGCACCATTTAGATTTCAGGCAAGTGAAAAGTTGGTTTGGGCAAGTAGATTTTTTATGTACTTGCCCGATAGGACAAGTGAATTTCAGAAAACTTGTCCAACATTAGCCCTGCAGGAAAAAATTGAAGCTGTCTGGATATGATATCCCAATATACTTATCAATTGTGTATATGGCATTCAAGTGATGTAGACTTTTCATATCAAAATATTCTTCATCTATATATACAGATTGTTACATCATGACATAAGGTTTCATTTTTCCATTTTTCTGTACCTTATACATACATGTCAGTGCAGTATCTGGTATGAATAAGTGAGTGTTTCTGTCTTGTAAAGTTAAAACATGACAGAAAAAGTGGAAACCTACAACTGTAGGGTTGGATTTCCAGTATACAGTCAAACTTGTACAATTGACCACCTCTACATCAAGACCACCTGGCCTTTGATATACAGTCAGACCTGTACAAATGACCACCTCGACCACCTGGCCAAAGTGACATTTTTTTGTGTGGTCACTTAGATGATTTTTCCTATTGACCAAAGCATTACAAATCCTGTCTATAGTGACAACCTGTCTAAATAGACCAGATTTTATCGGTCCATTGACTGGTCTTCTTGGCCAGTTTGACTGTATACTTGTGCACGATCATTTTGTGACATACTAGTATTCTCTTATCAGTATAAGAAGCTAACTCACCTACTTTCAACACCTCTGTACATATTTCTTTCCATCTCATCATGAAAAACAACATATATACATCTTTTAGACATTATGCAAAATATATAACATTTTCCTATAATTTTGATTTTACATACTTTTCTGAGAGCTTGCATTGTCTTGATTATTACTGCAATACTTTAACATCTACAATGTACAGTAAGTACTCATTTCTATTGCAGATTTTGATAGTCTTACAATTACTGCAAGCATTCTTTGATACTTATCAGGAATGCTGAGACAATGAGTAATTAGCATCCCATTAATTAACATTAATTAGCCCTGTTAATGAATCAATCTGTAACCTTAGAACCATTCAACTTCTTTACTATTGCTGTGGTACAACAAATTATTGTCAATTGGCTTAATGTTCCCGACACAACAAACTGTGCAAGCCTTTGTATAAATACCAAAGACCATCAGAGTCATTCCCATGTTCAATATCTTTGCAGTAGAGATAGACATCATATTGGGATGCAACTGCAAGCTGCAGTTTCAGACAAAGTTGCTTGGGGCACTTCTTTGTCTCAGGATTAGTCTTCAAAAATCCTTTATCACAGTTCATTGTTACATGCATATTCCCTATCTTGTTTATACCATGTACTTGTAATTGAGCCTACAAGCATGAACTTGCAAATAAACTTTCTTTAGCTTTATCTTTTTCAAAATTTCGTACATGCTACTTTTAAGAAGGCCTAATACTCCCTCTAAGAAAAAAAAAATCAATTCCCACTGCAAGGGAAAAACAGGTATGTGTATGACTATTTCAAACACCCAAGGTGCAAAAAAGAAAATCATACACGGTGGGATTTTCATTTTAAAATTGCAAGCAGGTTTTGTACTGATATTCCTTGACTGTACTGTCCACAAAAACCTTGATTTTTTTCTATCATTTCAAAAAACATAACTGTTACACCTCCTGATGTACAATGACGAGATCATCTTAATTTTCATTCACCTTATATCAATGACCTTCGAACTTGACCTAACCACTACTAAGTAGGGGGTGCAATTAACATGGCTACAAAGTAGTGACCTTGATCTCCACCTCTTCATCCGCTAGTCCAGAGTCCACGTCATTCGGCGAGTGCGGTGACTTCGGAGGTTTGTAGGAGAACAGCGCCAAGGCGAACCACATCGTGGACAGGAACTTGTAGATGATCGCGGGAATGAGCATCCATTTGCTGAGCTCGGCATTCTCGTACTGGTAACACGATCCCTCCTCGCCACACTTCTCCTGCCACAGGATACACGTCTGGTCGATGATCGCACCGAACAGGATCGGGCCGGGAATGGTACCTATGGGGCATAGTAATAATAATATAAATAGAAGTTAATTTGAAAGTTCTTGCCCGAGGGCTAATTGCAACATGAAGCATACAGAAGATATAGTAAACATACATAAAGTAATTTGGTATGGATAACAATGGTGACAAGTGTAAACAAGTGACTATTCTAACAAGTGACTATTCTAGCAATGATATTGACTGCTGAGATATAATAACTATAGCAGGGTTCTCCTCAAAATTTTTTAGTATAGTGGAGGGGCTGGCAAAAATAACTTGAACCAACGCGCTGTGCTTTCATGAAAATGGGTTCATTTTGCAATGACAGAAGGTGTCAACTACGACAAGTATGATATATTATAGTGATTCCTTTGTTGTGAAGTGGCAAAACGACTATTGTCTTGATCATCGCCCATTCACAAGTTTTTGCAGACAATGCTAACTGGAAAAGTGACCATGCTACTTGGCACAAAATCTGTGAATTTTCATTGATTTTAGCAAAACTAACCAAGAAAAAAGGGAAGAAACACACTAAATTTCAAAAGTAGTATAGTGAAGCTGGGCTAGGAGTATAGTGGAGGGCCTCCGTTATTCCATCCTCTGGGGAGGACTCTGCTATAGTGAGATTCAGGAAAAAAAAAGGAAAGTTTTGGCTCACTGAAGAGCTAATCTTCAATCCTCCATTGGTCATGACAAAGAAGACAGATGCTATCTACAGTATTTACAGGGTCTTTGTACCAGGGAAATTCCCCAAGCTTCTTACGACAAGCACAGTGAACAGTAGTGGTGCGTACCTAAACTCATATTCAGGTTCAGGTCCGGATTCAGGTCCAGCAGTTCAGGTTCAGGTCCGGACTTTAAGTCAGGACCTAAACCCATCATTGCATATTATGTGCGCTAGAAAGTTTTCTTTTTTGAGGGGGAGGGGGGATGGTGCATATAAAATTGCATGTTAGCATGAATGTGAAAAATAAATGCAAATTATATACAGCCAGTGTAAACACGAAATGTTTTTTGTCTTTTTCCAGTGCAAATTTCACTGTTTATGGAAGGTTTTAGATGGTTTAGAACAAAAAAAGGGAATATAAGTGACAGATACCTTTTCGCTTGTCCGGACTTGGCTCCAGACATTTAGGTTTTTTTTGGACTTGGACCTAAACATTTTTAGGTCCAATTCCAAGTCCGGGCTTTAGGTACGCACCACTAGTGAACAGTGGACCCGTCCTAAGGACCACAACCCTTTCCGGTAGTTGAATGTCAGGTGAGTGACACAGCTGGAATCGCTTTTGTTGCCTCGAGACGCCATTCAATGACATATTCCTCCTAGATTTTAAGTTCAATATGGTTGTTACAGACAACATATCACATTGGGCTCCTACTTGTATCACAAGAGCTTCCAAAAATTTAAATGCATTAAGAGTCTGCTACTTACCAAGGACTCGAACCAGGATCCACTGTATTCCAACTGCAAGTGACTTCTGGGTGTCAGGAACACATCTGTATAATGAAATTCAACAAATTTCAGTTGCGTTTCTAGCCAACTACATCTAGGTTTTACAGCAAAATGGAAAACATTTGCAGGATGTAAATTGTGGTAGGGAAAAATGGAGTGCTTGCATTGGTCTTAGATTAACGTTTGAAACAAGCGGGTAGGCAGGTATAGATAGAAGACGAAAAAGAACATTTTCGCTGTAGTTTCAAGTGCAAAAAGTCACCACAAAAAACACGTACGTTTCAACCTCCGCAAACATTTCCCTTTAGATTTTACATTTAAACTAGCCATCAGGAGTGAGAATGCAATCCTGGGGATCATCAACCAATCAGAACTGACCTGAGCGTTGCCGTTAGCGACGGGATGGAGAGTAGGAACATGGAGAGGATGATGATGAAGAGAACACCCAGGAACAGTGGCTGGAGATACGCACATTCTGGCGTGCACTTTCCTGGAACTGCCGTGGTGAGGTTACCGAACGGGTCAGGCGCAATGCACGAACAGTTGGCGTACATCTGATAGAAGATAATCAGTAAATAGCATGTCAATCTGGTTAACCAATCAGCAGTGGGATAAAGTTTAAATCATCCAATCAACATACAGATACTAGACCAAAAGGACCAATGTGGAGAGAAATTCAGATTTAAGCTTCCAATCAGATATATTATTCAGATCACATCAGCCAATCATCATGTAGATACCAAACCAAGAAGATCCAATAAGGAGAGAGAGTCAATTTAAGTCATCCAATCAGCATGCAGCTACTAAACCAAGAACATTCAGGTGAGATTTCATATGATCACATCATCCAATCAGTAAAGATACCAAACCAAGCACATCCAATAAGGAGAGAGAGTCACTTCAAATCATCCAATCAGCATGCAGCTACTAAACCAAGGACACTCAGATGAGATTTCCTACCATCATATCATCCAATCAGCAAGTAGATATCAAACTAAGCAGATCCAATAATGTGAAAGAGTTACTTCAAATCATCCAATCAGCATGCAGTTACTACACCAAGAACACTGGGGTGAGATGTCCTACCATCACATCATCCAATCAGCAAGTAGATATCAAACTAAGCAGATCCAATAAGAAGAGAGAGTATCTTCAAATCATCCAATCAGCATGCAGCTACTACACCAAGAACACCCAGTCAAGATTTCCTACCATCACATCATCCAATCAAAAAGTAGATATCAAACTAAGCAGATCCAATAAGAAGAGAGAGTATCTTCAAATCCTCCAATCAGCATGCAGCTACTACACTAACACACATTTCCTACCTTGCTGTCTGATTGCGTGGCCAGATCGCCACATCCGGCGTGACACGGTGAAAAGTAAACGGTGTTGTCGTTTCCGCAGACGGGGTCATACCGGTCACGAGAGCAATGGCAGTCTGCGTTGCACGTGCTTGTGAGACTAAATGATGTCGTCTTGTTTCTGTGGTAGATAAACAAACATTGACTATCAAAGTAAACACTACTGGTCAAAAATTTAGAAACAACTGAGTCAAGATCTTTGCTATCAAACCTCACAATAATTATAACTATAAGACTAGGCCTGAATGAAAATGATGGCAGTGGATAAGGTAGCATTGCTAAATAAAAAGATTCTCAATGCTTGTGTCAGGGTTCGAACCAAGGACCTCTTGGGCCTGAGCCAAACGTGCTGAAGATTACATCACGCAATTTCACACGTAAGTCTCATCTGCTCATGTTTCAATGCCTATCATACAGCTTTCTCAGAGCTTCTCACCTACATGTATACTGGGTTGTGTAAAAGGAAATGCCAATATCATACTTTCTACCAACCTGATGAAATTATTTTCAAAACTGTACAATAACATAGAAACTCACATTCCCATGTAGGAAGTGTTGACGCCCGCAAACGGCACATTGTTACACTGGAGAAGGAACACGAAACAGCCCACCAGCCCGACCAGGCTGAACGCCAGGCAGTACCGGATGATACCGACACACTTCAGCCTGAGCCGGTTCACCAGGACTCCACCCAATATAGCACCGCCCCCTGCACCTGGCACCACCACGAAACCTGCAAAGGAAAGGACAAGATGAAAAACTATATACTTTGTCTGACCCTTGTCTCTTCCCTCATGACCTCAATGAACAGCAGGCCAATTTCAGCTTTCATGAATAAACAAAGGTTCAAACAAACAAAACAAGATCTGTTGATCATACATGATACCTTTTTGTTCAACCCATATTAGCGCCCTCTGGCAGAACACACCAGTTTTGCAGGCATGTGTCGACCGCTGTTGCTATAGCCAAACTTGACCAGAAGACCACTTAGGGGACTGGATAAAATTTGGTCTATGGGACAGGTCACGATAGACAGGATTCTTTTAAAATGCTCAATTGAAATATCATCTATGATACCAATGTCACTTGTACAGGTTTGACTGTATCATGTACACTTAAAGGCTGTCATGTACATGTACATGTAAGTCCAAATGTTGTTTGCAGCCAATCCAATGATAGCCTGAGTACCATCCTCCATAGTGACTGCTGGCTCACTACTTTCGCTTGCTAACCACGGTTAGCAAGCGAAAGTCGTGAGCCAGCGGTCACTACGGAGGATGGTACTCGGGCTAATCCAATGATGATTCTAGTCTTCTTCTTTGGCTCTTGTCGTCTCGTGAGACGGTCGACAGCATCAGTCAGTCAAGGCCTCAGTCGTTACTGGTTACAGTTCTCGCCTGACAGTGCCTTTGATGACTTATGAGTCCAATCTTGGCACGGCAGGCTCTTCCACAGGAAGCGCAGGTGAACACTTCTCCGGTATTCGACCCCTCCCCTTTCTTCTTCCTCTGTCTTGCCTCTCGCACTTGCCTCTCACGGGCAGCCCTGTACCGCTCCATACCGGTGTGTACTGCTGCTCTCCATCTACTTCTGTCTGTTGCTACACTTTCCCAGTTCTTTGTGCAAATGGAGAAATCTTGGAGGGTAGCTTTGCATACATCTTTGTACCTCAGCTTTGGCCTCCCTGCTCGGGCAGGGATTACTCGGGCTAATCCAATGATGATTCTAGTGCCAAATGGGATAATACTCTTCAATCCCTTGTAGCAAATATAACACCTACATGTTTTTTAATCAAGAAGAAAACTCACCCATTAACATGGACGCAGACGAAGCGCTCAGCCCAAACTGTGACTCCAAGAACTTCGGTCCAAACGTTGAGAACCCCGTAAGCAATGTTCCTTCCGTGGCACCAGCCAGGTTTAAGAACATGAACGTCGGATTCTTCAGAAGGTATAAGATCGATTTTGGAAGGTCTTTGAGTGAGCGTCCAAACTCTGGGTCATTCGCTTTGGTGTTGTTTGCCGCTGCGTGCACCTCTGACTCCCTCATCATGCGGTGCCTCAGGGATCCTAGGGGGGCATGATGACATCATATATTATTTGAACTTACTAATAGCTGTTTTTACTGCCTAAAGACTAGTGTGGTGATCGAATGCAGCATGGAGTCAACAGTAAGTATCTATGTGTTGACGTTGTACAGAAATTGATACTTCAATCTAACTGCCTTTGAAAAGAAGGTATAAAGTTATTTCAAAGGACTCATATTTGCATCAAGAGCAAACCATGTTTCACATTGACCAAAACCAGTACATGTAGGTCAGCATATGATTTTGTGTTTATAGGATTTTGACAAAAACTACAGCTAACAGTAACAAGAAATCATAGATATTACATAATATAAAACAGTCTTTTTGGTAACAGTAACTGGAAACAAATTTTGCACAAGACATGCACGGCTACATATGTCTTGTTTGCAATCATATGAGTCAATGATATGACTACTTCTCTAGAAGGGCTAAATTGTTATTTCACGTACCTGGTAGACTTTTTGGGTAGCCCAAAATGGGGATGGCGACGGACCAGGACATAATGGCGGCCAGGAGAAAGCCGACCCACCAGGCTCCCACCCACAGGGGGTGGTCTGGGGTGATGTCGGTGCTGGAATGTCAGAGTAAATTTTAAAGTAAAGTTTTAATGTCTTTTCATCATTCTTCAATCCTGTCGTTCAGAGGTACTAGATTAACACAGTATAGATGGTGAGACATTGCAAGTACAAATATTCCCAAGGTTTGTCAGATGAAAAGGAGATAGGGAATCTGTTGTGAGAGAGCTAGTAATTGCAGTCAAACCTGTCTATAGCGGCCACTCAAGGGACCGGACAAATGTGGCCACTATAGACAGGTGGCCTCTGTATAGAGGTGGCAACTTGTAGATAAAATACCCAAGGGACCGACAAAAAGTGGCCACTATGGACAGGTGGCCCCTTTGTAGAGGTGGCCCCTAATACAGGTTTGACTGTGCTTTTAAAGTTACAGTTTTCTTTCTCAACTTCAAGTACAACTTTCATGATCTTGTGCAGTTTTTCCTGCTCCATCCTAATGGAAAACATAAACCTTTGGGTTGAGACTAAAACTTTTCAAATCATCGTGCATCACGTCAATGAAAAAACAAGCAAGTGTTGGTACGCAGACTTTCTTCTAAATTTCTTTCCCACAAACATTTACTACTTGTGCTTATTAAAATCTTTACCACAGGTGGTGACAAAAAAAAACACAATATTGGTGAAAGGTGTTTCAAGTTAACTTTATGTTTAACATAATGCACAGCATTCCGAGTAAAAAATTACCAAGAAAAAATATGTTGCATTTTGGAGATTTTGCAAAAATGGTGCCTTGTGCATATAACATATTTTGTTGAAAAAAAAAAGAAATAGTTCATGATAAAAAACCTTGGAAGCAACATCAGATTCTGTGTATTGTTACTTTCTACATCAAAAACAACGCCCATGCTGAAATGAGGAAAGGGATGAAAGCTGTGGAAAAAATAACAAAAATGCAGTATGTTCAAATGCTTCTCTGTATTGTGTATACTTTTTAGTCATCATACGCCATACATTGCAATTTTTGTAGAAAACAAAATAAAAAGCAGGAAACAAAACAAAGCTTATTTATTTATTGATTGCATGTCACTATTACCAACATTTAATAACCTTTTTCCTTAAAATCTCCAACATCATGAATTGCATTTTAATCTAACTTTTTAAAGAGTAAAAAAATGCAATTCCCCAAGCAACATTCCCCTACATTCCTGATGTATACTTCTCTAGTATCTTTAGATCTGGAAAACTGACAGAACAGAGAAAAATTGAAAGAAGAGAAAATATGAAAGCTACAATTTACAAAGAAGAGAAAAATGAAGAGCTGGAGAAAGAGCCCTGTATATGCAAGGCTTTCTGCATACGAATGTGTACATATACATATAGCTATCAAATTTTCTCTTCTACAAGCTTTTAGCCAGCATCTGCAGACAGAGCGTCCAAACATTTTGTGTGAAGAACACAAGTGTCCTCTGCAATGTAAAAGGTGGGCCTTTAATTCCTTTCACAGTATGGTGTTCCCAGTATGTGCTGAGGCCTGATATAATTATATGTATAACATACCTGGTTAGTTCAGTGAAGAATCCCAGGAACTGGCTACCCATAAGGTAACCTGCAGCTGGACCAATCAGTGACAGGCCATAGAAAACACCTGTAAAGACAATTCATTAAGAAAAAAAAATTAAATTAAAAACTATTTCAGGGACTTACACAAGGCAAAGAGCATACCAACAAGCATTCAGTTGACCTTTTCCTTCTCAAGTTGAAAGAACCTGAAGCCAAAGATACTGATCAATTTAGAATGGGAAAGTCACATTCCAATTGCAAACCAAGACCAAATCCCAAATTTCATTTGGTAACACTCTTTTCATTGATACATGTATGCAAACTTTATTGTACTTGAAATGATAAATACGTTTTATATATTGTTGGAAAGAGTTTTTTTCTAGATTATCTACTGCAACTTCTAATTTTTGTGCCAAAAATACATTACAAAAATACAAGTATGATTTTTGCAGGACAAACACTCACCTAAGTACACAGAGGAGTACGTCGCCTTGACGTTTTCATCCAGGTACGTCACGCCGAGTGTGTAGAGCGGAGTGGCGCCCATCCCGTGTAGAAGCTGTCCGAGCATGTGTAGGTACTTGTAGTTTGATAACAGCTTGTCGTCAAGCAAGCACATATCCGTCGAGTTCGTGTCGACACTACACGTTGACTGTACCCCGATAGATTGGTATTGGTACGGAGCAGTTAGGAAGTGTGGTAAGGCGAAGACTAGTGACCCGAGGCCCATGATTATTGCTCCGCAGCCTAACCACCGCGGCTTACGCCCCGTTCCGCCAAGATAACTCACCACGACAAGGCACAGCACGGACGCAATGTCGTAACAGCTTGCGATAAGGCCGGTATCCGAGCTCTGCAAACTGAATCTCTTTTCTATCGTCGTAATGACAACGTTGACAAATCCATTGACAACCATACCTTGCGTGAAGGCAAGCCACGACAGGAAGAAAAGAATGGCTTTCGGGTTAGCGAAGAACTGGCAGCACGCGGGACTAAACGGCCCCCACCCGCAAGTGGTTTCTTCCGGGTCTTCATAGTACACGTGCGACATCTGGCTGATTCCGGAGGTTGGTGTCGTCGGCGAATGCGAGGCCGCACCATTTCTGTATCGGTCCTCTCGTGTCGGAACTAGCGAATCCATTTCGGGTTGCGGGGGACCCTGAGAACTTTGGTCGCTTGTTCTTTCCTCTTCATCTCCTGCCATCTTGTTTCTGGTAGTCCAAACAACGATTCACAAAACTCCCTTGCAATTTGTTGTAGTAATATCACAGGCTCTACTATCAACTCCAAATCAGAGCGTTTTTAGTCTCACTGTAACGTTAATGTAGTATGACCAAAACAACAGGATTGCAGCCGAACGTGTTGGTCCTCAAACTACGCACAGTATCTGAGTGGAAGTACTCTTGTTCTCGTGACTGTTTGCTATAGATCAAATGTTGCTTAAGGTATTGACATTGGCAGATTTATATAGCCGTCGTTGCTGAGTTGATACCGAGCCCCTTGCATAGAATGTGGCCTCTTCACTTGTTGTCGATACTGATGATTTCTTCTCACCCAACTTTCACAGTCAGTTCACAACGGTTGTCGCGATGTAGAGATCTATAAAAATACAAGAAACAACCATTTATGAGTTTTCCACACAATTAAATTTCACGACAAGGACTTAGGTGAATATGTATGTTTGATACACATAATTTTAAAATGAATATTAAACAGTATCATGAGTTAAGCTACAGTAAGAGTATAATTAAAACCTGCTCAGTGTCACTGAAGTCAAAGATGCTATCTAAAACATCTGGCCATTTCCAAATCCAGTTGCTTGAGTAACTGCCATTTGACATATCCTATTACCTGGCCATCTAACCAGAATTTCAACGAAATATGCAGTATCACGATTTTACGAAGGGTTTGAAAACCATCACAGACCTGGCGAGGGCACTGTGAGTACCACTGGTGCAAATCATCAGATATTGGTATCAAGTTAATAATAAACTAATCCATGTGGCTTACTGATTATCACCAAGCAGTAATCTATAATCAATTTATCACCAAGCACATGTGATTAAAGGATCTGAATTGCCATATGTAAATGTACTGTAAATGCAATTAATGCAGGGATTGAATTTCCCGTACTGAAAAAGAGTGTTTGCGGCAGTTTTGAGTTTGCGGTAGCGCCATAAACTGTAGTATAGTGTCACATGTTAGCGGTGGTTTTGAGCTTGCTATGATGAAGTGGCCATTGCGAAAACCGTGACCATAAGGCATAAAACCACTGCAAACATTTCTGCATTTACAGTTACTGTATAATCTCATAAATTCTGCCTGATAAGACGAACCTTCATTTATAACTATAAAAAAAAAAGTTTCGGCAAAAGTTAAAAGTAACATGGACCAAATATATAATTTCAGATGCTATAGTTCATACTGTAATTTATTTCAATTCATTCAGTGGTTTATGTTCACAGTTTTTGTGACGGACATTTCACTGTACAGTATGCGACAACTGCGCTACAGCAAAGTTTAAACACCGAACACTCAATTTTCTTCCTGACACAAATACTTTATGTCACTATGGCTTCAAGGTATTTTGTAGTATATTCTAACCCAATTGAAAAAAAATATATATGATAGAAATAGGCCACAGCAAGTAAATTTTATGGATGACATCCTCTGCAGACTGCAAAAATAATGAGATAGGGCGAAAAAAAATCAAGATAGGTAAAAAAAACAAGATTCCTAAATTTTCAAAATAGACACCATAAACGCTGGAACAAGAGTTGAAGTGACGAAACATGGTAGCACTGACAATAAATCATTCATTCCTGTATTCAAGAAGTGAACTAGTGCAGTAAAAGTGACACTAGTGTGGCAGACTGGTATCACTTAGCAAGTTGGCAACTACACTCATGACTTCCATAGTGGTCCCACTTTTACAACTATCCAGCTGGTTTCACTTCTATAACTACAGTCATGTTTACCTCGCTAATATCACTTCTACAAGTACAATCATTAATAAGATTAGGCTCCAACACAACATACTTTCCCATTTTGGTACTTTCTCGTCATGTTGACCATCTCCAAAGAAGAAGAAAATTCTTGTTTTTTTTTCTGAAATCAGGCCAAAATTAATGAGCGCGCGGATGTCATCCATAAAATTTACTTGCTGTGGCCATATCATGTTTTCCATGAATGTGATTGAAGCCTCCTATATTCAATATAGACTACATCAATTCACAATGTTTACTCCTACTTCATACTCCATGTACATGTATTACAAGAATGTACCATAACGACTTTATATTCAAAATCAACCCTAAAGAATCAGTTTATAAATAGACTAAGCGTAAAACTTGAACTAAAAGGGCCTTTTGTCCATACATGCCCTTGCCATCATATACATATACTGCATTGCCCCACAATATCTATATGGAAATGCCTATAAGGGAACATGACAATGTTGAATATCACAATCCCAAAAATAGCTGTATAGAAATATACGTAAGACACAATTGGGTTTAGGTACGCAATAAATTGAAATAGCACAAATTAATACAAAGGTCAACATACGTAATAATCTATACAGTAATCTCCTTAGATATTTCACCCTACATATCAAAGGTACATGTATACGATATATTAAAAGAATGAATTTGAAGAATATTACCTAACTTCAGTTGGGAAATACAACACTTACCCCTTCACTGCGTTTAAACGTCCCAAATGACTAAACCATGCCATCAACCACCCATTATATCTAGACAATTGAGACGCAATGCATATTCAACGTTCTGCTACAATTGTCACGAATCCCCGAAGCAGAGTTATAGGCAATAACTGTTTTGCGTCAGCATCGCGCGTTGGCGGACCACATGACCGTTAACACGGGCCAACGCTCGCAACGACACGACTACAAACACAGGGGAGGACTGAATGAATGGGGGGCAACGCTCAGGTTAATTTTTCATGCATGCAAGAGCAAGATCACTGGAATTCAATAGAGGGGCTAGGATAGGGGTTTTGTGTTATGTCACCAATGTTTATATCAGGGAGGCAAAATTAATGAGTATTCAGTATTTTGGAATACCCCTAAACTAAAGGTATCAATATATTATACTGGGTTTTTATAGCTCTAAAATCTCAAATGGACCAAATTGCTTCCGAAGAATTTACAGGTAGCTTCAAATATTATACAAGGTTGTAATTTTCCTTAGTATAATTATATCTTTAATAGCATAAATGTTTTCATAATAGAAATATGAACCATAAACAACAAAATAGGGTTTAATCAATAGCCAATCAAATCAGAGTTGGACATAACGAGGTTTGGCCTGCTGTGGTCAAGTAAAATCAATATCATACCGACCCATAGGTCGGACTGCTACATGGACATCATATATATGACCTTGGGCATAACGTATGACCTTATCAGAGGTTGGCCAGGCAAACAATGTAAGAAAGTTAGAAAATTAGAAAGTTAGAAACTGATTAATTATCAATCAAAAGACACTTAGAAACAGAAAATTTTTTATGCTGTATATTTTATTAAAGCTGATAGGTGAAAAAGTAATCCTGATTTGATTTTGAGGTGTGCTATATATGATCCTTTTACAAGCAGCTACTGGTAGTGAAATGTGCCTTTGATACAATTGTGTTTTGGCCAAGCCCTACTACTAGTACTACTCTCCATAAATTTGTGTTTGGGGCGGTTGAGCCCAACACTTGAAGCTCCCTCAATCATACACAGGCCACTTTTGATTAAGTTTCTGTCACCATCCCATTGCAAAATGATGAATGCAATCCCTGACAATATGTTAAAGCTGGAGTCCTCCCTATAGAATCGAATGCTACCTATGATTATAGTTTGAAACTTTAATATTGTGGTGGGCGGATTGTACCAATATTACCTGCGTCATTCCCAGTAGTCTCGTGTCTTCCATGGCGTAATGACGCATAGACGCTACTCGAGGGAACAGTTTTACGTGAAAGATAGGGCGTACGTATACTACAAGAAGGGACGTCTGCCAATGGAGCTTTAAGTTTAATGGGCTCCTAGCCATACTATGCCATTCAAGGGAGGTACGTTACAACTTAGGCATAGTTTAAAGGATTCCCTTGGGCAACATTTGTCTGGGAATAACGATGAACAAGATCTTAAAGGTTTTAGGATATCGGGACAGTAAAGAATAGCATGTACATAATGTACTATAATTCAAAATCAATTTCTTGCATATTTTTCAGATATTCGTTACAATATGAGTACTCAATTATTAGGATATAGAGTAAAGGGACGTCATCTTTGAAGTATTACAGTTCACAATTATTTGTCTGACATATTTTCATCGCAAAATCTAGATTCTCAATTGTTAACACAGTACAAACTTAAGGACTTCATATAATGTACTATAATTCAAAATCAATTTCTTGCATATTTTTCAGATATTCTATACAAATGAGTACTCATTTATTAGGATATAGAGTAAAGGCACGTCTTTTTTGAAATATTACAGTTCACAATAATTTGTCTGACATATTGATATTTTCATTGCAAAATCTGGATACTCAACGCAATATATAATTGATTTCATATACAAGTACGTGCACGTATTTCACGTAGACATGATGTAGGTATGTGAAATCCATTTCTGAGTTTTCACGCAGTCACATATCAAGGTTGGATACAAAATTTCACAAAATCTAACATAAAATGCAACAAATTTAGAAAGGTTTCCTACCTAAAATTGAAATTATAAGTCAATTCTTAGCTAGCTTATTCAGAATACACCCAGAACAAGTATTGAAATCATTTTCACAGACAATATGCAACAAATTAGAAAGGTTACTTACCTGAAATTGAAGTTATAAGTCAATTTTCAGCTACCTTCTTCACAACACACTCAGAGCAAGTATTGAAATCCTTTTCACAGTCATGTAGAAATTATTAGATTCCCAAAATTTAACATAAAATGCAACAAATTTAGAAAGGTTACATACCTGAAATTAAAGTTATAAGACAATTTTTGGCTAGCTTCTTCACAACACACGCAGATCAAGAATTGAGAAGAGTCTTGGTTAAACCCAGAAATCCAATATTCGCCTTGCACCATTATTGATTTTTCTACCTTGCCTGCGTCATTTGGCCATGACCATGAGAGCATGATAGCCGTAAACGTCATTACATCGAGCGGTCGCAAATCTAATAACACTATGGTTCCAGAAAGTTCAAGTTTGAAAAGATTTTAGAGCAAAGACGGTCTAAATATGAAGCTCAGATGGAAAGAGAATGGTTGGGAACTTGAGAGTCTTTATGCAAAAAATTACAAAATAACAAATTATGACAACGTCATCAAGATAACAGATTAAAGGCATCTGGTCTGTAAATCAATGTTTCCATAATCAGGCTATGAAAAATTAATATGCGTTCCTGATTATTTTCGTCTCTTTTTTTGAAGATTTGGGCCAAACTGTCAAGCAGGGGACCTAGGTTGGGAGGATCACGTTCATCACATTTTCTGTACAACAAAAGTGAGAACCATCTCTATATTTCCATGATGCTCAATATTATCGGTACACAATTATATTAACAGGCCTTAGGGGACCACGGAAAGCATTAATTTTCTGCCATGACGTCCCTGTCACATAGACAGCTTCTTGATTTCTAGAAGGAAGTCAAATTTCAGGTGTACATAAAGATAACTAGAGGCATATTTTCACCTAAAAATCTATCCCATCTAGGGCTGGGCACCGGTACAGAAAACTCAGGTCCAGGTCCGGTTCAGGTCCAAAGGATCAGGTCCAAGTCCGGACCTGAACCTGGACCTGATGCAGTATGACTCATACCAATGATCCATTTCACTACAAAGAAATCTGTTTGGTGGAGAATTAGACTTACACTGGCGTTTTAAAATCCTACAACACTAACTGCACCTGTACAATTGGCTGTAAAACTTGGTAGAAATTACTATAAACTCTACACTACTTCACTCTTGTTATTTTCTTCCACCTGCAAGCGCCAAAACGTGTGAATGCCTGATAAAATAATCTGTTAATTTTCTAATCGGTCCAACATCCCGTCCACCTATTTTTTTCAGGTCCGGTTTTTCTGGACCGGTTCAATAAGAAAAACCGGTTTTGTACCAGTACGCTGTACCGATACCCAGCCCTAATCCCATCACATCTGTGGACATCAGTCTCTGAAAATCATGCACTTATCTTGAATACACTGGGAATATTAGTTATCAAAGCTGAAAACGTCATTAGAGCTTGTAGACTCATTTACCACTCAATTTTCCTGCTGTGTTACAGGTGTACAAGAACTATAACCCATACCAGGTACATGTAAGTCAGGTGCATAGCAACAGCCAGGATTCAAACTCATGACCTTCAGTTCCATACACAGACTCCTAACCACTGGACTATACAGGCCCAGCCTCCCAGACTACCCTTCCAGCCTACTTCAATTAGTACATCATGTATCACTAAAATGCTCAAATGAAACTGAAACCCCTCATTGGCCATTAGGGTTAATGAAATTAAAAATTGGTCACATGATAGGTTATCCTCTTTAGCTGTCCTCGGAATCAAGTGGTTTAGAATAAAAGACAAAGAAAGGACATGCAAAAAAAATTGTATACAGTATAATATAAAATTCATAAGTACAACATATGTAGATTGATAAGACAAGTACAGAAAAAGACATGAGAATAAAATCAGAAGTTTGTAAAACTATTGATAATAACAAAAATAATGACAAAATTCACCCCAAAAATTGTACCCCCTTGCAAATCCTGAATGGTCTGTTCCTGACTGATATTGATAACAATATTTTGTACGAATAAAGAAGTGATTTACCTTTAGCTTTGTTTCTTAGAGGCAGCTGCTACCAACTACATATGCATAGATAACAGCTCTAGGATACAAAGACTTAAATTAATGAGGCCATACCTACATCAAAAAGATTATGATCTTCTATCACTCTCTATAATAGAGTCTATTCTCATTGATGTCCAAGGCATTCAGAACACCCCTTTGATCTAACTGGTTTTCCAAATCAAACAAAAAAGACAGATCAAGCAGTTTATAATTGATATAGGTCTTGGTTACCAAAGGAAAGGCAACCAAAAGCAGACTTGAAATAAAAAAATCAATATCAATCATGTTCGACTTACCACTGATTTTGATTTATAGCATAGTGGCCTATACTGACATGATGAATTATCTGTTCCCTGCTACACATTGACCCAGACCAAAATTGGACTAGCTGACAGGATATAGATATTCTTCTGGACAAACTGTTTGTTTGTTTGTTTTGCATAACCGATAAACTGCCTTTAGGCATAATATATCTGTTTGTAAACAGTAAGCACTAGCAGCTTAACAAAAATACTGCCATGGACCTATCTCTTTTTATTTTATTAAGTGTGGTGGGTTCTTTAATGTGCTTGAGATGTGGCACTACTCAAACACACAACCTGTACAAGTCTATAACTGAAGTTTCAAGTTAAAGTTAAAGTATTCAAATTCCCCTGACTCAAATTCAGAAAACAGATGCTTTTCCTAAGCTAAGGGCATAGTATTGGGGCTGACAAGGAATTCAAACCTTGTTAACCATAGGACCACCTTGCCACCTTATATTAGTTTTATTACACATACCTGTGGGGGAAAATTATCATACTATAGATATAAACTTACCCAGTAGGTTCCAGCCCCTAAGACCTGTTCCCACCAACAAACATCTCAAGCAGACCCCAATGTTGTGCCCTTCAGAAACCCATCTAAATTCCTCACTTAGGTGAAAACGAGTATGTATAGCATGTACTTACTGTACAAAACTGTTTATTATTCCTATTGTAAAAGGTGGTTTACCCGGGTAATGAGGAAAGACAACTGATTGGACTCTTTGCAATCCTGCCCATCAAAACAACCTTCTTGCATACGTCAAAACCCTTATGTTTTGACATTATCATAGGCACATTTTAACATCCTAGAAGACCCAAGGCTCTATTCATAAATACCCGGCTTATGGTTCTTGATATCGAAAGACGTTGAATAATTCATGATTCTATTAACTGTTGGTGGTTGGAAATGTACTGCCTAAAGGGAACAATGACAACGCCATTAATATTATGTTCTACATACATATAGTTTATATTGAAGTTTGGTCTAAATATACATTACAGATACACCAAAACGTTACGAACCGGTTTGAGGAAGTGACGCGCTGAAAATGGTCGCTATTTCCCAAATGTCAAACTCAACGAAACTACCAACATGGACAGGGTCGCCTAAGGTGAGTGGATTCAGGAATATGAGAACATAAAATGATCTTTGAGATATGACTCTGCTTTTCTTCAATAAAAACAGCAACAGCAGCACAGAAGTTGTCTGTTTAGCAATAATTATACATTTGTTTGCTTAGCATATATCACCTTACAACAGACAAAAATAACCTTACCTGTGAACGAGTAACAGCATATGCAAATGGCGGCATTCAAACCTCAAACAATGGCCAAGAACAATTTGGGGCATGCAGAAAAACAGCTTTCCAGTTCATGGCAGAATTATGCAAATGACACCTGTACAGTTAACAATGAGCAACACTGAATCTCATTACGCAGCCACACCTGTTGAGAACAATACATTTATTCCTTGGGTGTCCAAAGAGAGCAACCATTGTATATCATGGGGGTAGTCATGTGCAGTTTTGCCACACTAACACCAACAGGGTAACTTTTCCAACAAGGTATTATGTGACCATCCAATCAATTATTATATGTACTAATGACACTTCTAATCATAAAAAAATCAAGGTCATAGCATGTCCAGGTCAAAAGATTTTTAAAAAATGGAAGTTCTGCTGCAGTACCAAGGTTACATACCAGGGGCCCAAAATGTATCCCGACTTTTGTCTTCCCTACACCAATCTACATACCCAATATATCGTCGTAATCCATCCAGAGGTTCTTGAGTTATGCTGACCAAAACAATCTAGAACAATTTAGATTTACACACACACACAGACACAATCACAAACACACCCAAAACAATATGTCCATTTTCATGGAGATAAAAAAAGGAGAAGTTACCTGTATACTACACTCAACACCCTGACCCTTGCCCCAGATATGTCAATCACCAGTCAGACAGACAGGCCTACTTGTTGACTGATGAAAGGCCCCCACTGCTCTAGTTAGTCACCCTATCCTCTCAGCAGGTATTGGACTACAAACAACACTTTACTTTCACTCAGGGAGTTTGGGGTCAAGCCCAACCTGGGGTCAAGCCATTATACACATCAATGCAGGGAGGCAGACAAGAGCACTGTAAATGCAGAAAAACTTTTTTCCATTGCAGTAAGAGACAACAAAGCATGGTGCTACCGCGAACTTAAAACCATCACGAAAAGTCCTTTTTTCCGCTACCACGAAATTAAATCCCAGCAAATTTAAATGCATTTTTAGTATATGCTAAAATAAGTTTTAGGCCAATCTCCAAACAGATGTTTGGGTGACATAGTCACATACAGTAATCACCTAACTGATTTGTAGTGACTTAATTTTCTGCCATTCAAGCTTATACATTTTCATTAATTTCATGACCAACAGTCCGAAATCCCAAGTGTCCAGAATTCCAATAAAATTGGCTAAATTGTGCATTTGTGCAAGCTTGAAATGATTCAACAACGAATATTTACAACATGGGCTCCCAAACAACGACAGCGTTATACCCCTAGTCACTAATGTAGTTACTGTGAGACAACAACCAGTGCTGGTGCCACTTTAAAAGGAACACAAATTTCTGACTCATATGTTTGCATTTATGCTATGTGTTAACGCTACAAAGCGATAAGAGTATGGCTGTGTATGCTATGTGTTAAAAAATAATCAAGAGAATACATTATCTAATCAGAACAAGTTAACAAGAAGTCAGGCATGCCATCTGGATGTGATAATAAACCATTAACATATGTCTAGTGTTGAAAAATTCATTTTTCTTATGAGCTTTGATCAAACGACATTGTACAAACACATCTCAAGCTACATATTTAACATAACTAAGAAACGAGAAGAAGCCGAACAAATGTATTAGAATAGTTTTAGAATTTATTTTTTAGATTAGTCTTAGAAACCATGTTTACTGCATTACTACCCTTTGTATCTACATGCCTGTACTTAGCCCGATAGGGCATGAATGTGCAATAAAGGCTATTACATTATTTCCTTCCATAGCAGTCGATATTCTCTATGCTTAGGAAGTGAAACGATGATTAACAAGCCCTGAGTCATGTTGAGTTCTCAGTAATTCCCACCATGTGGCCACAATACTTCCAGCCATCCTGTACCCTCAGGCCTGACTGATAAGGTAGATCTCTGATAAGTTCAGTTCAAATTCATGGCCATGGGCAACTGTAACACATGTGGGTTGCAGCCACAAATTGTATGCCAATGGCAAGAAAACTGGGACTACTGTAAATGCATTTAAGTTCGCGGGGATTTAATTTCGCGGTAGCGGAAAAAGGACTTTTCGCGGTGGATTTAATTTCGCGGTAACACCATAGACTGCAATCTAATACCATAATAGAAAAATGTTCGCGGTGGTTTTAAGTTCGCGGTGAAGTGGTCACTGCAAACATTTCTGCATTTACAGTATCTGGAGTCATAATAAACAAATTAGTAAGTCATAAAAGAGTAAAAAAAAGTTTTGAAAAAAAGAACAAATTTACCCGAAATTGCAATCTATGGAGACAGGAGAAACCAAAAAGTATTTTCGGGGTAGTGGAAGTACCATTAAATGGTTAGTCATGGTGGCTACATACATTATCTATATCATAAATTGCAAACATTCATTTTCTAAACAATCTTTTTGCAGTCAGCACTATTGAGCATGAAAAATGCTTTTCCGTACAATTTTTTTCAGATCCCATGTTTCATATTTTACTCTATCCCCACCCCCCAACTCCCAGTGCATTGATATCCCCCCCCCCCCTTTTCAAAACCATTTTTGGTCCATTCCCACAGGTTCTGCCACACATGTGAGGGACAGACAAAAGTGGAACTGGTGGTGACATCATCATGTCATCCCCACCCTTGTTTGTCATTAGTGACCTCAACTAACCTTCTACAAGCACACCACCACTGTAGCATAGGCTGTGTGGCCTGTAGCCAAGTTTTCAGTTTGTTTTGTCCCACTTAGTGTTATCTACAGTGATAGAGACAGAAAGAAATGCTTTTCCAAAGTATTATCACAGAAAAGTATAGTAACAGTAAGTTCACATGTCAATTGTCATGTACAGTATGTAGTTAACGAAGGCTACTAGCGTCACACCAATAAGTTTACATAGTTTTTCTAACTTGAAAGACAGTATGGTAAAGTCAGTGCTTTGTTACAATATATTATAAAATACGATTTATATGGATGGCAGATCCACCACACTAGACTATTACCCCTTCAGCCTAGCCATGAAGCCAAATGCGTTGCTACCAGAGTTACCTAGTTCAGGCCTAGTTTGGATAATCTCCAAGCAGATCTTGCTGTGGCAAATGGGAAGGAGTTTAGCCGGCAGAGGGGTTATTGGCCACAGCGAAGATCTGCTGCAGAACGCACCGGTCAAAGGCAATTATCAGGCAATTAAACTGCGTTAGGAAGAAGGTGCGAATTGCCCCGGGCGTGCGGGGCCAGGGATCCCGTCACGGGTCGGCTGTAAGAGTTCATTGTGTTTTCTGTGACATCTGGGGATTTCTTTGCTTCTTTGGTGTCAATAACGCGTCAATAACTTACTACGTACTGGAGGAAAACAACAGCAAAACGCGTCAGCACGATGCGACAGGACGCAAGTGCAGTGGGGAGGGGGGCGCTGACGTCGATTTCCCCCAACGTTTCATGAAGCCACGGCGCCCGTTTGTTTGCCTGAGAATGCACCGGACGCCGTTAGAAATAATTCACATCGGCTTTGCTGAAAATGCACGTGCTGATTATGTGGATACCTTTCCAAAATTTCAAGTTCTGTCTACGTTTTTACACGCCGATGTCTGTCCGTCAAATGTGACGAGCGTGGGTCTTTGAACCGAATCCAAGCGTATATGATCGGTAAAGATTTGAAGTTGCAGACATGAAAAAATGATACAGGAAGTGTTTAGCGCAGCTTTTATTGCAAAATATATACAAGGAACAACTAGATAATAACTTGTTATTTGTGTACAACTGATAATTTCATATGTCGATACGTTGTCTTGGTGCGCTGTGATGCAGTCTGCTCCAGCGGTTTCGGGGGGAAGCCCCCGCTGTGAACTGGCGCGGCTCGCCGCGTTTGTCCCAGATACTGGCTCGGAAGGGTTGTAAAACGATAATCCTGGCCAAATTTAGCCAATTTGCACGTTGGAGGTAAGTGGATACTAGGAGGAGCAGAAACACGTTTCTGAAAAGATTGCTCCTCCCGCTGCCTTTGACCGGTGCGTTTTGCAGCAGATCTTCGCTGTGGCCAATAACTCCTCTGCCGGCTAAACTCCTTCCCATTTGCCACAGCAAGATCTGCTTGGAGATTATAGTTTGGACACGTACATTTCTCCTGAACCACAAAAACTCAGTTCAACCTTACATTTGAGTACATGTAGTACATTTTCAACTAGACTAGTCTAAGACTAGAACGAATTGAATACTGACCTGTTAACATAATACAGCACTCAAACTTCCAGAGGAGACAGAACTCACGTTCCTACACTGCGACTGCAACTAACGTCATCTACTGCGCAGTTTGTCCCATACAAAGGAAATCTGATTGGAAACTAAATATTGGCTGTGCTGGCCCGGGTGACTGATCACGACAGTATGTTTGATCAAAGATGGGAGTGGCGGCGCAAAAAATCACACCACCTCTTTATGAGCAATCGTTAATTGACCCTCAAACCTTCAACAACAAAGACAAGACAGAGATAGAAAAGCAAAGGACAGCGAATCTACCATGCTAGTGATGCCACAAATATACCACACGTGGTGTCTTTGCTCTGCGTATTATCGAGCATTGTTGTTGGAATAAAAGAAGCATCACATTTGAAAACAAGACGAATCACAGGCAAACAACATAGAGCACTCACCCCGAGCAAAAGTCAAGTTCAACTGAAATACAATACAGCCGCATCTGGCTGACTCAATGTGGAACTTGGCAAACGTAGTAACGTTTTGTTTCTTCTTGGGGTGATATATGAGGGTATGTCATAACCTTAGCTGAACTGCATCAGCATTTGGGGCTGAGATTTCTTTACATGAAAAATCTACATGCATGGCATGTTCAACTAACATGGGAAAAATATAATAATTGAAAGATTAGCATATAATACGTTGTACATTCAATTACTGATTTCCTTGTGGTTTTGCATCTTTCTTACCACAATTACCTCTATAAAAGAGATCAGCAGTACTAAAAAGGATGACCCATATATATTTTGACCTCTTTGTGCTCTATGCATTCTAGCTGCCCTTACGGAACTACAGTTCATATTACTACACACATTACATATTGCCCTAAAATAATACAAATACAGACGGTTGTAAAATCAAACTCACCAAGAAAGAACCAATCCAAGTTTATACTCTGAGTCCTTCCTTCTCCAGATTACTCATATCTCTCTACTACATGTACCACACCAGGGATCGAAATACTTTTTTTTTGGTGCATGCAAAATTGCAAGTTGGCAAAAATTGTACATGCAATTTGAAAAGTTTACATGCAAAATACAAGTGGTATATGTTCTAGCCAGCATCCATCATCCTGTCCTTTGGCAGAATTTTGCTGCTCAGGACGGATAACAATTTTGGCTATTCTGTCCTTTTGAAAAATTTGACGGACAGAAATCGGCACATGAAAATATAGACAGAACTTGAAATTTTGGAATGATATCCACATGTAATCAGCATGTAAGTTTGCAGCAAAGCCAATTTGATTATTTCTAACACCTACCGACGACTGGTGACAATCCTTGTCAAACAAAGGCACCGTGGCCTCAGTATTTCTACTATAGGCCAGGCATTTTCAACATGCAAGATTGCAAGTTCAGAATATTTTTACGTGCAAATCTCAAAAATTACATGCAAAGTTAAGTATGTGTATTTTGAACCCTGCACACTACCACTGTAGTACCAGCCCTGGGTCTATTGTTACATTGTACACTGTATAAACACCCTCCCCACTTACTCAGATAACAATAGACACACTATTGACTATCAGCATCCTTGATCAATAGTATTATTGACATGACCCACATCTTCAGCAGGTGTGCTGACACACCTGTCTGATTATGAAAACAATTTCGGATAAATGAATTGTTAATTCTACATTAAAATGTTTGTCTTATGTATTACAAGGCAACTAAATACTTTTAATAGATAATAAAAGACAAAATGGTTATATTACTTTACGTTACAAGGAAAGAAAACTCAATAATTTCAACATTTAGAAATTTGACAGTTTTCGACATTCAAAAACAGAAATTTCAGGAAACTGAAGAAGAAAATCGGACACCCCTCACCTTCATTTTGAAACATTTCACCTCAATCAAAGGAAGCCTCAAGCCTGCCAATGATTTACAAATCTATCAACTCATTCCCCACAGAATTAATTGTAATCCCAAATGACCTTCAGAATTTGATCTGTCCAAGGAGGTTCTATTCATTGTGGTCACTCCCCTTAGAGAGTAATCATCCGTTAATTAACTAGATACAACTTTATCTAGTTTCCATGGTTAGGCCAGCACAAAATGAAAGATGAGCTGTGGGTGAGAAATGAGTTTGAAATCTTCACTAGAATCAACCTCAAATTGTGAGGTCTCTGACTAGGACATACATGACTTTGCAGGTTTGGATTGAGTTTTTTAGTACACTGTTGTATTTTTTCTAGAGAGCTTACAATTGATTTCCATGGTACATAAGAGCCATGCCAAATGAAAGAGAAGCTCAATGGGTGAAAAAAGGGGTTTGAAAGCTTGACAATGCTCTGTCCAAATCAATCTGGGATTGTGGAGTATCAGGATAGGTCTTGAACTGGATTGACTGAGCTAACTTACTAGAAGTGTTTATAAGGTTGCCATGGTTATGTAGTTAAGACTGCACAAAATGAAAGAGAAGCTCAATGGATTTAAAAAAAAAGGTTTGAAAGCTTGACAACACTCTGTCCTAGTTAATCTGGAATTGCGGGGCATCTAGAATAAGTCTAGAGTTAGATTGACCTATTCAACTCGCAAGCGGGGAGTTGATGTGGTTACTATAGCAAAGAGGCCCAAAACGAAAGAGAAGCTCAATGGGTGAGAAACGGGTTTGAAAGCTTGAGAACGCTCTGTCCAAGTGTCTAGAATTGGATTGACCCTTGTTAGGTTACAAGAGAGGAGTTGATGTGGTTACTATTATAGCAAAGTGGCACAAAATGAAAGAGAAGCTCTTTGGATGAGAAAAGGGTTTGAAAGCTTGACAACGCTCCATCCAAGTCAATCTGGGATTGTGGAGTATCTAGATCCTAGAATACTAGCAGAGGGGAGTTTATATAGTTACTATGGGTTGGAAAGGAAAGGGTTTGAAAGGTTCATAATGCTCTGTCAAAAACAATCTGAGATTGTGTGGTATCTAGGATATGTCTAGATATAGTCAGCTTATGAGAGACTTGTTACCATAGCAAGGACTGCACAAAATGAAAGACAAGCTCTATGTATTTGAAACTATAACAATGCTTACCGGTAATCCAAATTCACCATGGTGAGCTTGAGGTATTTAGGATAGATCTAGACTTGGATTAATCATGGTCTCCTTTGGCTTGGCAGGATTGCCGTTGCCAGTCTCTCTAATGAGTGCAAGAGACGAGATACCTTTAATGCGGAAATGTTTGTGGTGGTTTTATGTTCACATTGTTTGCAGTGGCTGCTCCATGCAAACTCAAAACCACTGCGAAGTTTTTCCATTCCAGTATGTAACTACTACAGTATATGGCGATACAGCAAAATCAAAACCACAGCAAACACTCCATTTTCCAGCTACCACAAAATCAAATCCCCGCAAACTCAAATGCATTAACTGTATGCCATCAGAAAAAAAAATAATGGCAATGTAGCAGAGGCGATCTTTTTGGCCTAAACTGAGAGTGCACCCATTTTTGCCCAGAAAAAAAATTGAAGAAGCTAAAAAAGATTTGGTACGTTGTAGCTCAACACAAGAAATGGAACTAATAAGGCCTATACAACATATGTTTTGTGGTTGAGCCCATGTCCCAAGGCACCACATCTTTGTCAAGGTCAACAACCTGAGGTTCAAGGTCAACCAGTGCACAGCAGGCTGGACTGGAAGGCACTTAACCTTGAAAGTTTGTTCAATATGACAGGGCAGAGACAGCGTGCAGCTAAAAAAACTGCGATCTTTACACTAAATTACAGGTAGACTTTCACCAAGATTTATATTCCACCACACGCCGCGGGTGTCCTGCCAGATTTCTGGGCAGTGTGTAAAGAGGTCCCGAAAGTGGGAAATTTCACCGCTGGCACGAAAAGCATAATGTAAGGTGGGCCTTAGTCTAGTAACTGTACTACAGTGCATTGTTTTTAACCATGAAGTTGAAATACAGCAAAAAAGTCCTTTTCCCTCTTACCACAAAACTATGTACTGGTACAAGAAAGTCCCTCTGAAAGAAAACAATTATGCAAATCAAATCCAATATTTTTATGTAAAATGTTCATAAAGAACTAATATTTTTATCTGCAACCTCTCTCCTTTAGCATAGTCATCCCTGTCTGTTGTTAATTTCCTCTCTATCATGTGATAATACAGGGGGGATCTCCGGAAGTCTATAACACAGGAAATCTCTAACCAGGATCTAAAGCCTCAATGACTCATTCAGACCTCCATGTTTCTGGTTTATGTTAGAAACCATCATGGCTACTTAGCCTCTACCAGGCTCCACAGGTCGCTGGAACAATAGTAGAAATTGGCCAAATAAGACAGAAAACACGACACAGGAGTTGGATGGCCGGGGAGTGCGGTTTGCGGCCTAAGGTCTACAATTTTTCCAGCGACCTGTGGAGCCTGGTAGAGGCTAATGGTTACTGGCATTAGTTTAAATTTGCAACTGCAATAGCAAATGTGAAATCAAGATATTGCTTTGGATCACAGTATAAGTATAAGTATAAGTATAAGATTTTTGCTGTATTGTACCCATTGAATACCCCCATACAGAATTACAATGTGAATAAAATTTGGCATTTTAAACAGAGTATATGTCTGACTCTAACTTTATCAATATATCATGTAAATGACTGCTGTAAATTCCCTGCACCAATCAACTTCACTATAGTATAGCCAAGCAAACGCCTTTATAAAATCTGCATAAATTTTGGAACAGCTGAAGTCTTTCAGTCTACAGAGAAGGAAATGCCACTAAAATGAAAACTTTCTGCTGCAGGCAACTTCAAGTTCAAGACACCAAAGTGAAGTTTACACAGTTTTATATCACACATC
Organism: Branchiostoma floridae; assembly: GCF_000003815.2. NCBI lineage: Eukaryota > Metazoa > Chordata > Leptocardii > Amphioxiformes > Branchiostomatidae > Branchiostoma > Branchiostoma floridae. Next base: position 3,692,823 of record NC_049995.1, read on the forward strand.
CTGAGGTCGAATGTTAAGTCAATACAGATGCCTGTATATGCTATCCTGCTATAAACATGGGAACTTCCCCAAGACAAATAAAGATAGAAAGAAATTTAAACATGGTGGACTTAACTTTGTTTTATTTTAGATAAAACTTGTCTGGCAACCTTGGCCAGTAGTACTTTAGTCTAAGAAGGTCTCATAGGTCACGGAAACTGGAAAAACTTTTATCTACACCTTACAGGAATGATCCGAAGAAAAGAACGTCACTAGCCTGGATACCATACCCCAACCTCAAATATCTTTCGTGCTGCATGATAGATACTTGAGATTGGGCCGGGGTTTGGCAACCAGGCTAGAACGTCACAGATTACTGCAAAATATACTTGTTTTAGTTCTAGCCACTTCTAGGCAACTTGATTTTGAGTCAGGCTTTTATGATACATCTAGATACAAAAGATTAAGATATCAAAAACTCTTACTTCATAAGTAAAGAATAAAACAGAAAACTACAAAATAAAACCACGTTCATTTGTACTTACCACAAATTTCTCCTGTGATCTTGGTTCCAACTCTCTCCCCAGCTTGGTCTCATCAACTAAGAAAAAATAAACAGACACTTGTCTTAAAACAACTCCAACAGTGCTTCCATCTTGTTTATTTTGAAGCTAACATTACACAAATGTACTACAGAGGTATTATTTCAATACCCAAGTCAAGTAATTGATCACATTTTGAAAGAACACAATCTCACTTGTACCGGTAATTGCGAGGTACTTTTATATACTTTTAACTTTTCTTTCGCGGTTTGCAATGGAAGGGAAAACATTTTTTTTGCAGGGTTTGCAACAGTATTTGATGCAGTCTTAGTTAATTCTACAAGCAAGCAAAACAGTATAAACAGCAATAACATCTTACTTTAGTTATCATATGACAAAATGTGTTGATATAAGAAACATGAGACAAATAGTATAAGTTGCTATTACCAGAATGCCATAACATGTGATTGTTTTATCCTCCCCCAAATTGTTTGATTTTGGTACATTCCTGGACTCAGTCCCACAGTAGGACTTCCTGTTCACCTGTTTTCTATTTTCCCATGCTCCCATAAAGATTGGAAGGTACCATTATTTCAAAACAGGGGTCGATTAGAATGCTGGTTTATACTTGAACATTCATCAAGACTTTTGACACCAACTACACCTTCATAATCATGACTTCCAAATTGAGGTCTTCTTTTTTTAGATTTTAGAAGCCATTTTTCAGAAATTCGTATGAAAAAAATATATTTCTTTTTATCTGTCTCAAGATCCCACTAGAGCGGTCCTTCCAAAACCAATGATGGTTTGTCCCTAAAGCAGTCAGTGGTAGGAAAGTTCTAATTGACAGTGATGTCTATCAAGACAAATTACTACTGGTCAATTCACAACAGCTGTACAGTTCCCCTCAATCAATCCTATCCATCAGAGGCTGAGCCAAATGTCAGATTAAAAGACTGAGGATTCTAAAAAGGTTCGAAATTTCACAAGGATTAGGAAGCAGGCCCAATGCCATGAACCCCCCAGGTTGCTTGAACGTTGAAGCTTTGGTGCATGACACAGAGACTCGCTCACTCATTCAAACTGAGAAATAAAGATAGATCTAAGTTCTAACAGGTAATACAAGGTTACAGTTTAGTAATTAGTGTTAAGATTTTTGAGGTGAGAAACTATGCAGAAGCCCGATGAGAAGGGTTCTCTCTGTTTTTACTACATTTGTACTAATAGTGGGCTTGCGGACCTGATGTTTTAATCTCGGGAAACAGGGGCTGCACTATTCGCCTCTTGTGTTTGAAAACTATCAACGTTAAAACATTGCCAAGAGAGACTGCACCAGTGGCTAACCGTTAGTTAAACACCCTCCCTCTACAGTCTACACTGATATAATAAGATTCACCACCAGTATCTGAGGTTAGGGGTTAGTGTTGAGGTTACAGTGGTGAGAAGTTACATATGTGTACCACTTCCCTTCAGGAAGGCTCACAGACCCAACATTTGAACAATCGTCTGGCTTGAAATGAGAAAAAAGCCGCCGGCGACAAGATGTTGGATGCCCCAACTTCTACTAGTTCTACTTCTAGACTGGGCTTTAGTAAAGTTTTACTAGCCTGGTATCCAGCTGTATTATAGCTCCCGAGTCTATTCTGTCCTCTCTGCAAATACTATTTGGGGAGAGGACAAAAGAGACTCGGAGCTGGCCTGACTGACAAAAGACATTTGACTTATGAAGGTGGAATGAAAATAATATGAATAATTTCTAATAAATTTGAATCACAATGAATGATGAAAATAAATTCTGTATGCAATAGGTTGATAAAATCACGTTACTAAATGTTCCTTTTTATAATTGATACAAAAATTCATCAAAAATTTTCCCAATTTGTAGCTCCTCTTTATTCGGTGTCCACGCATGACACAAGCACGTGAAACACACGCCCCCCACCCACCCTTATCTCATGTCAGTGTGACCCTGAAAACCTTCTGTGTCACAAAATCCCTGCCCAACAAAATAATCCGTCACGACTGTGGGTTGCGATTGGATTTCATTGATATTCTAAACCGTGCCAAGTTGCATAGTAGTCCCTGAAGTGATTTTGGTGTTGAGTCCGCGGGAATAGAACCCGAGTCTTTGGGTTCCACACGACCAAAACCAAATGGCTGCATGCACTCTCGAACACCTTGGTATCGATTGCTGGTCTGGTGTTTTGGTTTCAAAATTATCCACCGTGTGAAAAAGAATACCCAGCGTTTTAGAGTCTCGCGAACAAGGGGAAGAGTCTGTATGTTTCTCATACGAAGATGTAGGCTTAGGAAAACGTGGAGATCGAACCAGCAACCTCTAGTTCACCTCAACACCTAAAACAAGACCTTGACTGCGGATGCTACACGTCCTTTTTTCCGACGTGGCCTAGTAGCTAACGTTAGTTACCAAGATATCGATTTCTTTACCGCTAAAAACCACTGCGCCTCTGCAACATTATGCATATTTTCATAACCCTATTTTCGGTCTAAAATCTAATATTTGAAAGATTATACTTACCGTGGCGTAGTAAGTGGACAGAAAGACCGGTGGTTTTATCCCTACTGAACACGCGAGGATTTGTGAGTGAAATCAACAGCCACATGCTAAATAAACCCCAGGGGAAAATCCCTGCATGGACCAATCACGTGCCGACCTGAGGAGGGCGCGCCAATATTTGGTATCGTCCAGAAGGGAAGAAAATCACTTCGACGCAAAATATTAACCTATAAAATTTAATATATACCACATTTCTGGGTATCAATGAAATAAATTAAAAACCAACATAATATATAATTATTATTAGTCTAGTCTAAGAGTTATTAGTTAAAAGACTAAATAAAGTTTTGAAGTATTCATTTCAAAGTATCAACCTTTTACTTTTCAGGGTAGTATCATCCTATGACGTTTTTTGGGGTGAGGCCAAAAATCGAGTTAACAACATCAAAACGTGAATAAAGAGTGTCGTTATGTAGCAAAGAGGTTTTGTGATTATTTAGAGGAATTATATTGGTGTAACTCATACTACATATTACAAAAAAATCTTTAATGTGATTAATTGTTGTTCATAAAGCGTTTGAAATAATATTTTTTTTCTTATAATTTCTTTGTGCTGCTGCAGTGGGGTCGCTGAGGTCAGAGATTGCAAGAGAGTACACGTCGAATGTCTACGCTTGGTGAATCTTCAAGAAACACGGAAAAGTAAGTCAAATATTGTACAACATACCTTTAGCACAACACTTGGTACCTTCTTCTTTAGGTCTGTGCCCTAAACGTTGCTTTTAAATCTGAAAAGAATAAGAGTTTGGCAAGTTTTTGTCGAAATTTCGGGTCCTCCCACCTTTCTTGTTTGTTTTGTGGATACGCTTTTGTAAATTGCGTAAGACGGTAGCAAAGGAACAACAGTGCCCCTTACCAAAACGGTTGTCTGTTCGCTTGTTTTTCATGTAGAAGTTGTCGTTGACAATAGAAAATTACCAGTTCGATATGTAGTGTCCTTCTGTCTTGAAATAGCAAAAGAATTTTGTTGTTTATACCTTGCCAACCCGGAACCAGGAACTTTGTGTAGTTCCATGCCATGTTTCTACAAGGAGGTTAAAAAGGATGGTTTCTAATAATTTGCGTAATCATCACGTAATCATAATTGTTGTGATAGAAACTCATACCTTCATACTCATAACGAACTTAAGACCTAAGTCAGCGAATTGAAAATTATCGTGTTTTTTCATGGCTTTGTCATTAGAATGAATTTTAATTCCTTTTATAGTTACTTTTATGTACAAATGCTGAATACTTTATGAGAACCAATTTGTGACCTATTGTTCACCAACTTGTCTCTTCTAAATTAAATGCATTTAGGCCAAGAATTAGATAGTTGTCTTCAGAACTGTTCAACATGTATACTGCTGTAGAAATTGTCTTATTTTGATTCTTAATCCTTTCTTGCCAATTTAGAAATGTTTCTGTGGTTTTCTTTTCTCCACCGCAAAACTCATGACACCCTGTAACGTTTAATGCATTTCCATGGTATTGCAACCAGGCATGATTTTTTGCTACCAGGAATACAAAACACAGCAAAAGAACATTTTCCCTTCTACCCCCAAAGTACATGACTAGACAGTGTAAGAAGAACACATTTTAGCTGAGTCACGGTGCTTGAAAAATAAGAATAAAGATAACTTATCAGCAAGTTTATCAGACTGAAAATGATCACTGAACTGTTTTAACTTGTTGATAGAGAACCTTGACTATAGAAAGAGTTTGCCTAAAGGCTATGAGCACACGAATAGAGGTCTCTGTAAACACTCATTCAAGCATGGCTCCTAAATAATTCTATTTACGTCATGACCCATAAGATGGAAACAATAGGTGTGGTACAACCACATAGTTTTCCATCTCATTTCCTAGATGGTAAACTTATGCTTACAGGGTGGTTGTGCGGTCATGTTTTTAGCTTTATCTTTACCTTATGGTTCCGTTGGACAGCAGTGTATTTTTGTAACTCAGGAAGAGGTGGGTGGATTGTTATGATATTTGTTACTGGGTACTTCGTAAGGTCAAGAAATTATAAGCTTTTTGTACCCCTGGCTGCTATCGTTGATATTACATTGTAACTTTTTCGAGTATCATTTTAGAATGTAAAGCTGTGTTTTTAGCTTTGTGGTTGGACAGCACTATGTTTTTGTAACTCATGAAGAGGTGGATAGATTGTTATGATATTTGTTATTCCTTATAAAGTCTTGATCTATCTAAGAAATTATCAGGTTTTTGTACCCCTAACTAGCAGCTATCCTTGATATTGTAATGGAACTGGATTTTAGCATTTAAAGGTCACTGTTTTTGTTCACTGAAGGCCAAATGAGTTTAGCATGTCCACATTTGGACATGAGGGTCACACAGTTCAAGGGAGACAAAAATAATTATAAATTGTTCTAGGAATATGGGTGTATGGTTCCGTGTATTGTTTCAGATATATTGTATAGTAAATAAGGTTGTATACTTTAGGTCATGAAAATTTTGGGGTGGTGTTAATTTCACATCTCCACCTCAAATTTATGACATCTTAAATATGTCTCTTGTATGACTCCTATCAATGATACTAAGAAAACCTTCAGTTCTTGTCCTAGAAGTGAAACCTCTGCATTATTACAGTTGTAATTTGGATGTAGTTATTCAATGGATACAATACTACATGATACAAAGCTTTATAGAATGACCTGTAAGACTATTAGGCTTATTGCCAAGATAAGTACAAACTGTAACTTGTACATGTGTTGTGAAATTTGACACTCTCTTGAGATCCCTTATAATTCCGTGGTGGTATTATGTTTTAGCCGTATAATAACACACTGAAGTGTGTTGATTGGTAAACATAACATTGATACAGCTGTGAGAACAGTTACATCATCTTACATGGCACTTAAAAATTTACAAACTATGGTAAATTCATTTAAGTTCCCAGGGATTTAATTTCGCGTTAGTTGAAAAGTGGAGTGTTCGTGGTGGTTTTAGGTTTGCGGTAGTGCCATACACTGTAGTCACATACTGTAATGGCAAAAAGTGTTTGCGGTAGGTAAGTTCTTTGTAACACTGCCTTGTAAAAACAGCGAACATAAAACCACTGCAAACATTTCTGCATTTACAGTATATACCTCTCAACTGTAGAGACAGGTAAAACACATGACAGACAGCTTATGTAGGAATGAAACAACACATCATGTTAAATCATTTAAAGACAATGTAGTCATTGCAAATACATGTATCACAGTCAGCTATGGTTAGTATAACGTATAGGGCAGCTAGATAATGTACAAGATTGCCATTACAAATATAAAACTATATATGACTGTCTACTGAATCATAAAATTTTTCTTTGCCGTCAGTCCAACAAATTCTTGGGTAAGCTAGTTTCTTTTGTCCTTTTTACAGCCACACTTCTAACTGTCAGTCTCTATGGACGAAGTCTGAATGCACCTGACGTATCTAAACACATCAACTGTTTCCTTCGTTTGTACAGTCTTAGTCCACTGCACATAGCAAATGTGCCTACTGTAAAATATTTGTAAACGTGTGACTTGACACGTAACCAGAATAAAAGGTACTTGGGTGGTATCTGAATGCTGGTAGCAAAGCATGGGCTTCTAAAGAGCCTTTGGAATTTGATATACATGTGCATTGAATTGCCAGTAATACTATATGCATATAGTATTACTGTCAATTCAATAACTTTTGAAGTGTTTTTTTTTTTGCAGTTGAAATGATTTTGTAGTATAGAAGTTGACAGTGCATTATAATTGTATAAATCCAATTTATTTCAGTATCGTAAATAATTGGTGGAAATGTCAGTAAAATTGCAACAATAAAACCACTGCAAAATTTTAAAGATTTACAGTATGAAGACAGAATTAAACATTTACCACAACGACCAAAAAATGTTTTTCATTAATATTAATGAAATTGCATTCTATAACACTTACAGCTTAAAATATAGTATATATGTTTAATAGGGCTTTAATATACAAATTGAAAATGTAGCGATTAAAGGAAATATATGTTTTTACTACTTCTACTTTTAGATTTAGAGAAATGTTTGTTCAAACTAAAAGGGACTTTGCCCTTCCCTACCCCGTCATGTGAGAGTGATTCTAAGCGTTGTATTTGACATAACAGCGTTTCCTTATCGTGGGTCCGGTTGAAGTGGACAATGTTTTGCTGCGTCTGCAACGGGTAGCCAATAGGAAAGCAGCTTGCTTGGCTACCTACGCACGTTGTTAATGAATAATTTTGAAGTATTAGGTCATGACAAAAATTTGTGCTTTGTTGCATTCATACTAGTGGTATTTTATTACCTTTTATGAAATACGGGCAACTTGGTACTGTCGTTGGAGTTTCGGAAGTTGAAGGTATGCTTATGAAGATTTTCAGAGAGAGGATATACCCCTATACCTTCCTATTATACTCATGCCTGTGCTGCTTGCCATTCATGCATGCTAGTAAGAGGGTCTGCATGCTCTTTTCCGTAAGGCGTAGGCAGGCCTTTTTAATTTCCCGTAATTCGTAGGGAAGCTATTTGATTTTACGTAATTCGTAGTGGGATGAAGCGTAAAGCATTGGTAGCCTTCGTGAATTGAACGTAAATAAACTAAAGGGTAGTCAGCCATCCCGTATTTAGCAGAACTTGTTGTCAGGACCCCCCATGCAGACCCTCTAGTAAGGTTTTTCCTAAACTGTGAAGAAATCCTGTTGAGAACCTGGCAGTGTTTCAGCAAGGAGGTTAAAAAAATTTAACTTCCTTGGTTTCAGAAACTTGGAGACAAAGTTTCCTTTTGTCATGATTTCCTCCATTTTATAATCAAATTTGCATATGAAGAATTATCCAATCAGGTCCATTTCTAAATTGACCAGTCTTATATACAGGGACCTTTGTTTTGTAACAAGATGCAATTAGCACCAATTTAAAACCTGTTGAACAAGGTAAATGGCTTAACAAGGAATCATGATTTTTGCTGAAGTAGAATGCATTGCCTCTGTCATTAAAATTTGTACTTTTGTTATACAGTGTATTTAGAATGAGGGAACTATTTGCTGTTTCAACTTCATTTTTTTTTACCCCCATGAAAATGGAGGTAATGTTTGTTCACCTTGGTAGATATATTATACAGGTCTTTCAAGTCAGGGTACAATGAATAATTTTGGCAGGATGTTAAGATGGAAAAAATGGTTTAACTTAATGAGACATGCAGCATTGAAAGCTTCAAGGCTTTAAGTTAATGGCCCAGTTTAAAAGTTGTTTCACCTGGGTCCAAAGTTCCATAGGATGAATGAAGAAAATACATGCATGTACATGCATTGAGAATTAGCAAGAAAGTCACATCAACTCTGAATTTTTTTCACAGGAATGAAATCTTCAGTTCTTGTTCATATTTATGCTCACATGTCCTATTCAAGTCAGTGCATCGTGCATGACAGCTTTTGAAGATAGACAAGTAATACAATGTTTTAGATAGTAACTAAGAAAGTAAGATCAAAGCTATGATTATAGTAATGAACTTTGAAACATGAAACTTTAAGGCTGCAAAACCACAAACATATGACAGGGGGCAATGCTACCAGATGTTAGTATAATTTCACCATGATGCCTTCGTGCACACCTGTAGAGTACTCACCTGTGCACACACCAAACCCTTAGGGCATCCATTCTTGATAATTGTCGTACCTTGCACAGACGGTACCATCTTTGCTTACTGTAAACAACACTATTTATCATGTGGAAAAACACCTGTTTGATTTCTTTGCAACCGTTACGTAAAAAAAGCTGGAATGTGTTGAATACTAAAATAGGTTTATCTCCCAGGAAGAAGAAAGGTACTACTGATCTTCAACTCAAAATTTGAATTATCAAATGTATCATACAGCAGAAATGTTTTGAATTTGAGGAATTTAACAGTTCTCATAAAAAAGAAAAGTGCTTGAGTGACCTGCATATTCAGGTGTAATGTAATATCTTCATGCTGGTATCTATTCTAGCTTTCTGTCCAGTATTTTGTATGCAAAAGTGGTCCAAAGAGAAGTATGCATGGCTTGTACATTAATGACTTTGTTGTCAGTTACTGCTGAATACAATTTACAGTAGAAAAGATAACTAAACAGTAACAACTTCAATTAGGGGCTTTTCAGCAAGTCAGAGGTCAAAAAACAGATTGATTGGCTGGCAGACAAGTAGAGTGAACTTTTTTGAGTGGTTTTATCGCCAAACAACAAAAACCTTTGGGCCAGTCAGTCACTGCAGCAACCATGTATTACACAACTGAAGAACATTTGCAAATCCCACTTCTTCAAGGTTGGTAGAATGTTTTGTTGGTAACCATTTATAGAAAGAAGATATACAACCAGTGTTCTCACTTATTTTTCTTTGCTCGGCCGCTGTGTATAAATATGCTTTTTCTGCATACCTGCACTGGTGCAGGTAACATTGAAAATTACCTGCACCAGACAAATTTTACCTGCACCACTCTGAATTTAGGAAGTATAGATCATACTAGAATTGTTCAGAAACCATTGCTATTTTTTTTCTTTTATACTTCATAGGTGGTAACAGTCAATGCAGCTGTCTGATAATAATCCATATACACCTACATGTACATCATAGGACATTTATGTTTAAAACCCAGTACATGGACCAGTGCAGGTTAGGTGCAGGTAGACATCAGAAATACTTGCACAGCTCCAATTTTACCTGCACTAACCTGCTTATGGTGGTATTTCGAGCCCTGGACTTGTTAGGTTGCAAGACCACCTCCTGACAGTGTTTGTTGTGGTATTTTTGTTTGCTCTGCTGTGCAAAATGGGCTTTTCTGGTTGCAATAGAAAGTCTAGTGGCTGCCAAGGGGCTTGTTGAAAAGTTCTTAAGCACTTTCTTGACTTATTTTGACAACTTGTTGTGACAAGGCCTAATGCATTTGCCATACCAATGGATGTAAAGGTCTTTGATCCAATTTGGAGAGGCTTTTCAAGCTTGAACTGTTACAGTCAATGAAAATTTAAATGCCAGGGACAAATTTTGAGAAGGGAGCATTTAAATCTTTATGTTGTTATAGCTCTGAAATCTAAAAGCAGGGTTCTAGCCAGCATGTGTCCTTCTGTCCTTTGACGAAATTTTTAAACGCTGGGGACAGACAAAGATTTTGCCCATTCCGTCCTCTGTGACGGACAAAAATCGCCATGTAAAGATATTGATTGAACTAAGTTGAATCTACTAGCAAAATTTGCCCCACAACATAATGGAAATAGCATTTCAGACTCAGAGGGTCTAGATTTCAAAATTTTCATTGGGGGAGCAATCGGAGCATGCCCCTAGACCCCTTTGAACCACCGTGCCTTCCTTTAATTTCAAAATCTAGGGGATGGAAAAATTGAGCCTGGCTAGAACGAAAAAAGTGCTCATATTTACAATAACAGCTAATATCCAATCTAAGCTCTGATTGGCTGCTGACAAAAGAAGAGAAAGAAAAAAAAGAACATGGCAGCAAAAACATTATGTTTATCCCTCACCAGGGAAAACATAATTTACTACTGTATATATACACGTCAGGTATATTTGCAAGCAGCCTGGAAACATATAAGGCCATTTTTTATCATTAACCTTTCATAAGCTTTGTTAAGTTCAAAAGTGATGAAGATTGAAGATATCAAATAATGCTATTGTATTTGTCTGCCAAGGTCGAAGTAATTTTCCTCACCCCTGGGACTAGTGGCACGCACCACCTGGCATTTAATGCAATGCTTAGGACCGTTCCACTTTTCCAAACTGGGGAAGTTAGAAAGGAATTTTTTCCTGAAAGAAGAAATGGGTGATCAAGGATATATGGTGTCTGTATCTTTATCTGTATCTACTAGTATATAGCTATAGCCGGTGTAACCGCCGTTCGGCGTAACACACCAGCTAAATCAATATTATCCATCCATTTCACTTCATTGTTTCAGGGTGTATGTAGTTAAGGCTTATGGTTACTTTATAAATCTCGATGTTGATAATTATTTGTTTTTCTATCCTTCGTCTTGGTTATTGACTCTGAGGTGAGGTGAGGTACTTATATACTAGTAGGACTGTCTTTGGTATGTCTGTATGTTTGTGTTCCTGTGTGTTTAGAATTATTTGTATCACAGTGGAGTGGCAGGAATTGAGAGGTCAGAGGTCAGACTTGCTGGAGTGACAGGAAGTGGAGTTCAGAGGTGATACAAGTAGTTGCTAATCAGACATAACTGTTTTTCTGTGGTCGAAGGAAATTTACATGGTCGTATTGTATTTTATGTATGTCTTTTGTATTAATGCAGCCACATGTTTATATTTTCCCTGTGCTTGCAATCACCATAGAGTTTAATGGACACCTATTTGTATTATGTCAATCAAAACCTTATTCGCATAATTAATAACTATAATAAAATGAGAAATACAGGGAATTCTGAATATCCTATATGGAGGTGTTGAGTTTCGAACTCTAATGTCCTCATTTGACCCTTACCTTTCTCATGTAACGTATCATCTAATATTTAGTATCCGGAAAGAATCCACAATTTTTGAAAGACATATAAAAGTAATAAACTATGTGTAAGGTGTTACAATATTTATAAACTAAAACTTGCAATAGATTCAGTACCTAATTGTTAAGCCATTGCACACTCAAATTTGCCTTGACTTCTTGGAATCCGTTGATGATAATTGTAACGGTTATAATTCTTGCTAGATTATTTTCACCATTCTGTGATATAAAACCCTAATGTGAACTTTGGCAAAAAAGACAATGTTGCTATGCCGACAACTTCGCCCCCCCATGGGGGTCTCAAGGTATAGGTTAGCTTTGACGTAGAGGCATCGTCGTTACCATGGCAACGTAATGAGTTGATCCATGTTTTGCGGAAACGTTTTGTCCGACACAGTTCAGGGCCTTGTTAATATTTCATCACATGTCAACCTGCACTACAGGTCATCGTAGATAGATGGGATGAAACCACTTACTGCACAGGGGTGTTTTGCATCAATTTCACCATTCCCTGGGATAGAAAAATCATCAATGTGTATATATTGTCATCAAATGCTTTTTAAAAATCATGTATAACATTATCAAGGTTAAATGTTATTGTGTATGCATTGTTAGAGTTTTTAGAATTGATGCAAGGTATCCCCCAGTTTCGAAAGGTATCATCCAGGTTAAAAAACACAAGGACATTGCTTCATACTTAAACTGTCAATGAATGCCAGTTACCGGTACCAACAATGTATCGATGTTAGAGGACTATTGTAAAGGTAGGCACAAATTCTTGTTAGATTTTTATAGCAGCTATTAGGTTCATGTTGCTGGCAAGGAATTTGTTGCACATTTTTTTTGTTTTTCCAAAACATGGTAGCTAAGGTGTGGTAATAATGGTGGTATTAAGCTTCAGGGTCACTGAAGAAATACATGCACGTACGTTTCTTAGTAACCTTAACGCTTGTAGTGTGTATTCAGAGGATTAAGGTTCATTGTTGGCAGCTTGGCAAATTGTAGCTTGTCTTCACTTTCTTTCAGTAAATTCTAGATTGTACTTGTAGGTGGATGGCCAAGTCCTGATAATGATATTCCATTTATTACTTTGCCATTATTTATTCCAAAATTGTATTATAATATCTATACTACCCAGCTGAGTGTAACAGTATATTGACCAATCTTGTATCCTTGGATACATACACTATACTAGTACGTAGTCTCTACCAGACTCCGGATCGCTGGAAAATCGTAGAAATGGAACAAATAGAGAGGAATATAACCGGCCAGGGAACAGCTCGCGATCCGTGGATCGCGTGCTGTTCCCTGGCCGGGTATATTCCTCTGGCCGGCTTACTCCTCTATTTGTTCCATTTCTACCCATTTTTCACACCCGATCCCGAGTTCTGCTAGAGACTACACTATACTATTTTGTTCCAGAACATTGTAATTATTAAATGGTAACATGAGCCTTCTAGTTCTACAGACCTAGTCCGACCAGTCTTAAGATAACCCTCCTTATCATTGTTAACTACAGTTTTACTTGTGGTAGAGCACATAAGCTGCTTACACAACTGGAGCATATTCAAATGTGATGAGTAATCACTTGAAAATCGTAACTAAGACTAGTAGTATAAGAGACATTTTTTTCTGATAGAAAGTACGACCAATTCTTAAAAAAGAGAGTCTGAGTTTTAGACAGAATTTCACTGGCCAAGCAGGGTAAAAGAAAACCTTTTAATTTAGATAACGTGCACATTGCATAAGATATCATATCATACTTTTTGTTGAATCCTTCAACTTGTCTCCCATATTGACTCCCATGTAGCTTCAACTTGTGTGTCCTTTGCTTTTTTGCTTAGCCTGGTATCCAGCGGTATTATACATTCGTATTTGCGAAGAGGACAGACTCGGGAGCTGTAACACGGCTGGATACCAGGCTATTTTTGTTTGCAGTATATTGCAATGACTTATAATAAGATCTATCACAAACGTACAGTTCATATAAGGCCACCTCGAATTTGCCACTTTCACCTCACCACAAAATTAAATCACCATAAACTGAAACTAACTTAAAGGCATTCGCAATTTGTATTTTCCCCTATTGACCTAAGCATTAGAATGACTGTCTAAATATTATAAGTGACATGTCTACTGTGATCATTTTCTTCAACTTGTTCAAGTCCCTTGCAAATGAATGGTCAGTTATATGTTTGACGGTGTATACACAGGTGCACCCAACATTGGAGCTGTGCACCCAATTATTTTCTGTGGGTGCACAGGGTGCACCCAAATATTTTCTTGGGTTTATGTAGGTAAAGATATCAAAGTATACTAGCATACATCATATTCTTGACATCTAAGTGTTAGAAAGATAATAAAAATGTCTGTCATGGTACTTGTTTAAGAATTTGATAGCATGAAACTAAGTTTTTTTTATTAGGTTTTCTGACATTCTAAATAAATTCAAGTCCAAGTGGTGCACCCAAATTTTTTTTGGTGCACCCATTTTTTAAGCTGGGTGCACCAGTGCACCTAATCCCAAAAATGAATTTCGAGCCCTGATCCATGTAGCATTCTTTTACAGGAATATCCAAAATACAACAACATTTGCATAATATTTACTAGTAGATATACAAAAATTGATACACGACTTCTTTGCTAAAGTGTAGCCTTTGATGTCGTGCTATATTATGTGCATTGTCAGTATGTTGAAGGGTAACATATGTTACATATTGATTTTGTCCATTGTAATTTTCAATGCTGACATGTTTAATATGAAGCTGATAGTTACAAGTAAATATTCTAAAGGTTGAACAGTCATCCTCAACTAAGGTGAAACATGATACATTTTTCATTTAGCAAGTGAAAGTGCAATTTGGCTTGCGTTTTCAATTAAGCACACTCAGGTCACAATATTCTTGTGGATAACGAAGTGTATTGGGTTCTTACATACAAAAATTTAACACCTAGTATAATTTCTGAAGTTCTCAAATAGATCATTTATGTTTTACATTGATATACATGTACTACATTTGTAGTATGTAGCATGTAAGCTCATACTAGAAAGGCAGCATTTTTGCAGAAATACAGAATTTTTTTCCCCGTAACCTTTTGTCAAGCTACTCACACACAATGCTACACCATTAGGCATGCCCTATAGAATTGTTTGTGAGTAAAAAACAAAAACTATATCTTGGATTTTTTACCAGTTCTTGGTTATATGATCTGTGATATCTGTGATATGTTTTCCAAATGTTGGAACATAACTATGTATCATGCTATACCATTACCATTATAGTCTCGGCTTACAATATTGTATGCGAGTAAAAAAATTGCTCGTATTTTCAATATACAGCTAATATCCTAACACAGTTCTCTAATTGACTCCCGGAAAAAGAAGAAATTAAAAGAACACACCAGCAGAAACAATAAGTAATTAAGATAATATTACATGACTAGGTGGTTAGCCTTCATCCTTTGTTAAGATTTATTTGTCTTTGTAGACAGTTGGAAGTTACTGGCTTTATTCAATGAATAATTAATTTTTGATTTAAAGCTTTTATTTGCCAAGGCAAATTTAAGCCCAAAGGCCACTGACCTCAAATGACTATATATAGTGTACATCGATAACTGTCCTATCTAAGAGTAATATTTTATGACTTGACAAGTATGTTTTGTCATTTTTTAATTTCTATAACAGGAGTTCCAAGATTTCATAAGATTTTGACATTTCGTAAAATATTTTTTCTTGCATGCCTTGTTTAATTCTAAATTTAGTTCATTAGATATGTAATTCAGGTTTTATTCATATTACATGTTATGTGAATGAATAGCATATTGAAAATATATATTGAACTCTATTTCCTACATCTGACTTTTGCCATCTTGTGCCGTCATCAATATATTGGACTTTTGTAATAACTGTTATGTAATTTGTCTTATGCCACAAGTGCTTTGTAAATTTGCCCAGTGCAAGCAGCATTTTCTGATTTCCGCTAAGGTCAGGTATTGGAACTATTTTAAGCCTTCTTTGTGTGTAGATTTAGGGCTGTGCCCAAGACGGAAATTTCCTTGTTGGGAAGGATAGAATATTTAAATCTTGACGTGTCAGTATGAAAAAAAATTGAACTTCCTAAAATGAAATTGATATAAATGTAATCTTATAAGCTTGGAATGACAGATCTAACAATGAAAATTAACAATATACTGTACCAGTAAATGCATTTAAGTTCGCGGGGATTTAATTTCATGGTAGCAGGAAAAAGGACTTTTCGTGGTGGTTTTAATTTCGCGGTAGCACCATGCACTGTAATATCTTAATGTCCTAGAAAAATGTTCGCGGTGGTTTTAAATTCGCGGTGAAATGGCCAACGCGAAAACCGCGAACATTAATCCACCGCGAACATTTCTGCATTTACAGTATTATGCTACCCAACAACTTTTTTTCAATTTCAAAGCTGGAGACAGACCAGGCATACCTACTACTGAAATCTTTGCCACACCCTACTTAAGTCAACAATTACTCCATAAATAGTAGAGTTGGGCAACACCTGCATAGTGAGTATTCTAAGAAAATGGTGGTGGGAAATCCCTTGGATCAATCCCAGAAGGTTTGTTTAATGTGTTTGATCTCTGGTGGCTCTTTGTTTGATTTCCTTAGAAACTGGTGGTTTGCAGTGCATAGGCCTTACCAATTAGACTTGTTGGTTCACAGTAAGATTTTTGAAAGATGGATATGAACTGGAAGAAAATTGCATGAAAACTGAGTCTGAGACTCTGAGAGGGATTTCTTGTCCATAGGAACTCAAATTAGTTTCAGAGAGTTGACATACAGTGAAATGTAGTAGATCCAAGTAACCAATGGGCCATTGTGGCCACTATTTGATGGTCCCTTTGATTGTTTTTCTATTGACACAAGCAAATATTTAAGCATGCTGTCTATAGTGACCACCTGTCCACATAGACAAGATTTTTTCGGTCCCCTGTGTAATCTACTGGGTATTCACTTATACTAGAGTCAAGTTTTCTTCCAGCTAACTGTTTCTAAATGTTGAGAACCAAGCGCAAGGAAATATGTTGGTTTTGCCGTGTGCAGAAAATGTAGGGGGAAAGAATGTTAAATCTAACAAACACAGTTGCTTTTAGCATGCCATTTGTAGATTACGCAGATAAAAGGCAGAAAATGTGTACTGACTTCCTTTTTTGTTTGCCTACCGAAAACAGGTGGTCAAAGTTGTTTCGTGACTGATTACATTGTTTAAAATGCTGTGACGGACATTTTGTTCTCACGTGAGCCTAACCCTGAACATTAGAAACTTGCAATCATTTCCATGCTTTTTAGTGTATAGGATGGTGCCACTGTTTCCATAGCCCTTGGGCAACACAGGTGTGCTAAGTAATAGTCCACTAAAAATCACAGACGAGTTTTGACATTTTATTTTTATCTGTCCACTTCTAGGTGATGATACCAGTGCCTTTACTATGCATATCCCACACTCCAACCTCAGGAAACTGTTCCCATAGCGACCTGGTGCCTTAGCAACTGTCACCATAGCAACCATCGCCTCCATAACAACAGGTCATCATAGCTTTCAGTCCACCTAGCAACCATCGCAATGAATCGTTTGAACAACCTCGATACATTGTCAGCTCCCGAAAAGGTTGACATATCGATGGTGAGTTACGATGAACAAGGTCCGCAGTTGCCGCCGCAAGGCTCACCTAGCAATAATACGACATTCGAGGAGGCTGCATCAACGCTACCGCTCGCGCCGTCATTACAGAAGAGCTCAAGATGGCGGCTGGGTCTGCCGCACGAACCGACAATCAAGTCCTTCATCCTCTTCCTCTGCTTGCTAATCCTCTCTCAGGGAATTCTGGTCTCTGGGTACATCAACAGCGTCGTGACCACCATAGAAAAGAGATTCGAACTCCAAAGCACGTCAGCAGGCCTGATCGTGAGCGGATACGAGATCGGAAGCCTTATAGCCGTGTCGTTTGTTAGCTATTTCGGAGGGAAGTCCCATCGACCAAAGATCATCGCGTGGGGCAGCATCGTGACTGCGATTGGTTCATTCATCTGCGCGCTGCCGCACTTCATGTCTGCGCAATATCGCGTCACGCTCACGCATAACTATTCGGATGGAAACTTGTGCAATAACGGGAAGTGGACGGATAACCACACCTCGGCGGAACCAATCGAAGACGAGGAGGTTTGTCGGGACAGGCTGGAGAACTCGCTCTACATCATACTGATCTTCGCAGAAATCCTGATCGGAATGGGCGCGACACCCGTGCTGACGCTTGGGACGAGTTACATCGACGACCACGTGTCAAGGGAAAACTCTTCTTTGTACATTGGTAAGATAATTGTGATCATTAGTCAGCCTGTTTACATCTACTAAAGTGCTTATCTGCAGAAAGATACATTGTGGGTATGTTATAACTAATGCGTCAAAGTTGGGGGATCAAATTTTATCATTCTAAAAAAAAAAGATGAAACTTTATCAGAACCATCTTCTACAGACAGAGTCAGACCTACAGTTATTTTGACTTAATACCTTTATTTGGTTGCAACTTGCATCAGGCATCTCATTTGCAGTTTTCTGTCATGAATATCATGTAAATTCCTAGAATGGAGGGCTGTAAATAAAAAAGAAATAAAGAAATACAGGTTTTGGAACTCTTTCTAAAAAGTGCTATCATTCCCTTCCACCTGCATTTTCTCCTGATATGACACAAAAATCACTTTTAACATTGATGCTATTTTGTTTCCATCCTGTCGTGCTACCGATATTGTGCTCTAATAGGAAAAGCATGTACTCTTGACAACTTTCCTCACTCCACCCAGATGTACAATGTAGAAATGGGTACTCGACTTTGGTTGGGGTCCGGGTAAAAGGAGGTATAGAGGGAAAGGGGTTGGTTAAGCCACTGCAACTGCAGCTAAGGGAATACCTTCAAAACTTCTCCTAACTTTTACAGGAATGCTATACGCCACGGGCGCGCTCGCCCCAGCGCTGGGATTTCTCCTGGGCTCTGTCTTCCTGAACATCTACGTGGACAACACGACCGTGAACATGGACCTGCTCCAGATCTCCCCTAGCGACCCACGCTGGGTCGGCTGCTGGTGGGGCGGGTTCCTTCTCTGCGGAAGCTGCATCCTGGTGCTGGCGCTCCCCATTTTCGTTTTCCCGCGGTCGCTTGCAAAACCGGAAAGTCCGGAACAAGGAAACGAGGTGTTGGAGTCTACAGCGATCAGCGAGAGCAATCTGGAGTTGTCAAAAAGGGAAAGGATGGAACAACTCGAGGAACAGCTTCGCAGTAAGTATGAGAAAAAAGAAACTAATTGTGGTAACAGTTGTAAATACAAGGGCTAAGCTTTTTCCAAACTGCATTTTCCAAAGCAGTATTTTTGAAAGAGGAAAAAAGCGTAGTTTACTCTCGGCTATCATGGGCTATTTTCATCAATATTTTGAACAATGAAACTTAAAGAAGTGTGTCCATGAAGCAAAAAGGCCAAAATTTATGCATGAACTTAAAATAAAATGTTGAAAATGAAAAGCTAACGTACCATCTGGCAGTGTAAACTTGTGAAAAGTTTTTGTCCCTATTTTGTATAACAGGGTCTACAGCATGCTATACACCTTTCTCACGCGGCAGCCATGATAGATCTAAAACGAGTTCAATGAGGCAAACAAAAGACTGTCCATCATAATTAGCAGTTCAACCAAAGATAGCCTGGCAATTAGGAAATAGACCAATAAGAAAATGGCTGCATGTCCATCAAATATTTGCATTATTATGTTTTTATTTTGCATCTCTTGAGACTATGGGATCCGTCTACGCTACTCTAAATTGCTATATCTTTTATATCTATAATACTTATTATTTGATCTTATATTGTGAAAAGTTGTGTGGTTTGGGTGAAAACTAAATGGCAGCTGATTTTAGAAATAAGTTTTGTCTGTTTGCCTCACTGACCTCGTCTTCGATCTATCATGGCCGCCGCGTGAGAAAAGTGTATTATGCATGAGCTTAACTGTTATGCAGCAGCAAAAAGCAAAAGTCAGACAATAATTTTATGATAGAAGTTTCTGACACATTTAAGTCAATGCTGTGAAAAGATTGTCTGTGGCAAGAGCTGCATTTCTTACATTGCAAAAATGCATAGACGCTGTGCATGGCTGTTTGCGATGTGTTCAAAGCTAATATTGGCTGCTTAAACTAAGATAAAGTTACCTTTAAAGTTTGTAGAGTATCACAAAAATTATTTCTAGAAAATGCCATTTTCCATGCCTGCCAAATCATGGTCAAAATTTACAAGTTTGAATAAAAGAAAATCAAGAAACTGACTCAAGTTGAGGATGCAGTTCTTTATGTTTAAATTGTAATGATTCTTGATTTTGACGGATATATTAGAAAAGAAATTTAGTTTCTCAATGTTATTCAATCATGTGACTCTAAGCTAAGTTTTAGCTAAAAATCAAATTCAGTCTTAAGTTTGGATTTTAGTGAGACTTAAAAGTAAATTTGAATCATGATGAAATAGATAAAATTTGAACAAACAAAATCTAATTTTGTACAGAAAGGTTTATAACAAATGCTGAAAAGTCCTCCAGTTCCTTATCAGAATGAACTCTTAGACTAGCTATGTACTACTTGTCTCTGCCTTTTCTACTCTTGTTGATTTTTACCTCTTGTCTGTGACGAATAATTTTCTTCAATCTACAGACCTTCAGCTTTCTCTGTTCTTGGTGGTGCTCCTTTTAGCTGTCATCCTCCAAAGGTACAGTGTTCTGAGAGCACCCACTCTACTACTTATTTTCTCACTACTATGACTCCCTAGCTCTACAGGTGGTTTATGCAGTGATTACTTTCCTCTACCTTCAAAATAAAAACTTTCTCAGTAGTCATTGAATCATCAGCCATGTGTTGAAATCTGTCTTGAATTTAATGCATTTACGTTTGCAGTCGTTTTATAAATTCATTCCGGCGTAGAAAAGAAAGAGGTTCACATTGTTCCTAAATTCACAGTTAAACAAAATCTGAAATGCAAGAAGAGATGACAATAGATTCCAAAATAAAACAGCTGAGAAAGTTTTGAGGTTTACAGTTATTTATTATAATATGATGATTTTTTCATCAAAGGCTGGGATTTGAATTCAGTCACATTGTAGATAGTTTTAAGACAAAAAGGCTAAACATAACTTTCTACATACAAAGTCAGATGCCTTTTCGTGAATAGTTACCAGTACTACTAATACTGTATTCCATGGTCAATCAAATCCTTTCGGGACAAAATTTCCATGAAACCTTGTAGTTTTACGCCCAACCACCTGAAATTTGCATTGAACAACAATATGGATTGTTTTCCATTATTCTTCCATGGAAACAAAATAAACTTTTTAAGTTTCTTTCCATTGTTACTCAAAATGGTTTGTTTGCCTCTATTATGAGATTGTTGTTTTCTTAATGTGGGTTTGGAATGTGACATTTGAAATGCAAAGAACTTGCTTTGATGTGGTTGGCTGGCTGGTCTGTATACATGTGAGGCTTGAACAAAAAGTAGGAATGTTGTAGTATAGACTGTTGCTTGTGCCACTGTCATGCTTCTTCTTGCTTTTATGTAGGTTTAGCCACACCAGTCTTAAGCCCCTGTCACACATGGTTGGGAGTTGGCAGTGATTCAGGTCATCCATGGTTTGGAGTTAGTCTGTAAGGTTGCCTACCCGTCTTTCAAAGTCATCTGCAATTGTCCAGTCAACTGAAACTTTTGTAAAAGATCAAACTCAAGAAAGTTTTATTTTGATTGGATGCAATCAGAGCAGGGAACTGGAGCTAAAGTAGTAGGAGATTTTCCAAGCTACTACCAACGCAACACCAACCATAGTTAGGGAGTTTTCGGGAGCAAAGCGGTAGAAAGGTCTCGAATGTATGACAGGGGCTTTATATGTTACATATTATACACATAATTACATTATATGCTTTATAAGGTTTTAGAAAAATATCTAATAGGAGAACTGTATTGACTGTAGTTTTTACTGTTTTGTGAGCAATTTTTGCCATTTTTCAACAGTTTTCAACAATCAAAACATGTAGGATATGTACAATCTTGATACGGTATGTCATTTGGAAACCTAGTCAGCTACAGTATTAAACATGGCCTAGAGAAAAATTAGGAACCAGTTCCTTTCACCTCATGCATGCTCCATCCAAAACTTGAACAGTTACTAGTTTAGTTTATTTTATGTCATACGTGGGCCGTGATAACACTCGAAACAGGTGTTCCGGACCGGGTGATTATTTTCCGGATCGCACACAGGCTTCCATCGATTAAATAGAACATATTCCAAGCACTCCACTGCAAGCAAACAGAGTTCTTTTGTTCAAAGTTTTCTCAAATCCAATTGATGTTATTAAAGAACAAAGTTGTTCCCGGAGGTTGAAACAACGTGTCAATTTTATCCTCCTTATGAGGTTATGTTTGGCAATTAAATTAGTGGTTTCCGACCTGGGTACAACACGGTACATTTTATATGTACAGTATGTACGTTGCTCTAACATGTCCCTGCCCCCCTCCCCAGGTCTGCCCCGTGCCGTGTGGAGACTGGTCACCAACGTCACCTTCGTCACCATCTCTGTCGCCTGTGCCATGGAAGTGTCCATCGTCAGCGGGTTCCTCACCTTCCTCTCCAAGTTCATCGAGCTGCAGTATGAGAAAACGGCCTCGAGTGCCAACATTTTAACTGGTGAGCAATAAGACTAATCAGGGTTCTAGCCAGCATTTGTCTTTCCATCCTTTGACCAAATTTTGCTGCTTAGGTCGGAAAAAAAATTTGCCCATTCGGTTCTCTGTGACAGACAAAAATAGGTGATGATGATGTATGAAACAAATGACATTTTGCAAAGCTCTCTAGAAATGTAACACAGATGCCATTGAACCAAATGATTCTACTCTACCAGCAAAATTTGCCCCTCAAAATGCAGGAAAAAGCGTTCTCAGATTTCAAAATTTTCCCTGACCCCGTAGGACGGTTGAGTGGAACTTCACTGAAAGCCTCTGGTGCTTGACATGATTTTTGTTTAAAATCCAGGGGACAGAAAAAATTCAGGCTGGCTATAACACTGATACCAATATTATAATAGCAAATCGTTCAAATCGAATGGTGGAGCCCAGGGCAGTACCGTAAGATACAGACCCGGGTCGGAACACGGATATCAAACGTAAATACGGACTGGGTGTGATACATCTTTTACAAGGTGAATTATTCAGTCATTTATAATGTAAAATTGACTCTTTTTACATTTTCAGGCGTTGTCGCAGTGCCGGCGGCATTTATCGGAATCTTTGGAGGCGGGTTCCTCATGAAGAGGTTCAACATCCAGCCCAAACCGGCCGCGGCGCTCACGCTGCTCTGTAACTTCATCTCCCTGCTGCTCATTCTTACCCTGTTCCCGGTGGGCTGCGGCAATCCCAGCATTCCTGGCATCACTGTGCCTTTCTTTTCTGACAGGTAGGGCCCAGGTTTATAGCCTGGTATCCATCTTACTCTAGGAACGAGCGCATTGGATAAGAGTATTCACCTTGCATTCGCTTCAAACCTGACTAAGCCTTGAAATGGCACAGACTACTTTCTCTGCTTAGCACTTTTGAGAGAGAGTTTGGAAGGTTAACAAAAACAACTACCAGTGGACTAGCCCCTACAGTAGTGGCCTGTGTGGTGCAAAGGCTATAAAAACAGAACTGGTCATGCAGCCCTGTAGGCCAATAAACCAAAAGGTCTGAAAACAATTTTAACTTTAAGGATTTAACCTCCTAAAGGATAAGGATTTAAACACTTAGCTCTTGTTGACTTCTTAGATTGGTTCAATTTCCCTTGCCAAACAGTGTGGCAACTGTATAGAGTGAGATAGAAATAGAAATGATGGCCTTGAACATTGCCAATAGTTCCGATTTAGGTCAGAGTTACTGCAGTAAACATTCAAGCATTAAACATTCAAGCATTTTAAACTTTGTCTTCATTACCTATGGGAATGAGAGCTTCTACAAAGAAGCAATTAAAGTCATACATTGTAACATTAAAACTTAACTCACTTCATATTAGAGCTCTGTGTTAACATCTACATTAAATTTTGTTGTTTTCACAGCTCATTAGGGACTGTGAACCTGACCTCCACATGTAACGTGGACTGTGGTTGCCCATTCGAGGGATACGCTCCTGTCTGCTACCAACCAGAACAGCTGACATATTTCTCACCCTGTCAAGCCGGCTGCACGCAAAAAAGTCTAATTCCTGGGACCAAAGTCAATGTAAGTATCATCTTAGTATATATGCATGTACATGCATTCAATTCAGGAAACAATGCGAAACAGTGAATCTGATATACCAAAAAGTTTAATAGATGTTTCCTGCATAAGTAAGTAGTAAAAACATCCACCTTATAACTCATCAAAAGACTGCCAACATTTATGAAACATTACATAATTCCTATGGGAAGATAGGATTTTTCCCCACAAGTCTATGCCTGTCCTTGGTGCTGAACGGTAATTCCATTGGTGTTATTGCAACACTAATTGTCACACTTTTGGTTGTGTTGATGGCATGCAAGAGGTTTGAAGTGACTTTCTTAAGGACACAACAGTAGGGCACAGCCCTAACCATAAGATCACCTTGCCACCATATTGTGTGCTTTTTCAGAACTACTTTCAAAGAATGACATGTGTGGGGTTCAAGCACTACCAACTGACCAGACTAACTGATCTGGACCTTTTAACCTTTCCATTAGTGCATTTGGTTCAGGACTTGGTGACCTGGGTTCGAATTTTGGGATCCAGGAGACTCTACTACTTGTCCTTTGTGTTTCATTTGTATATAAATTGTGTATTTTTGCAGAACTACACAGGGTGCAGCTGTTTGACAGGCAGTGCCGGTGGCTCACATGGACAGATCACGTCAGGAAAGTGCAGCTCAGACTGTAACATGCTGCCTGTGTTCATGCTTCTACTCTTCATCATCGTTCTCATCTCTACAACATCACAGGTCCCCGCTCTCATGGTTACCATCAGGTTAGTAAACAATCACCATGGTTACGGTTAGTAAATAATAAACAATCTCTACAACATCACAGGTCCCTGCTCTCATGGTCACCATCAGGTCAGTAAACAATCTCTATGGTTACTCTTAGTAAATATTAGTAAATAATTACCATAGTTACTCTCATCTCTACAACATCACAGGTCCCCGCTCTCATGGTTACCATCAGGTCAGTAAACAATCACCATGGTTACTGTTAGTAAATACTCTATATACAACATCACAGGTCCCCGCTCTCATGGTCACCATCAGGTTAGTAATCAATCACCATGGTTACTGTTTGTAAATACTCTATATACAACATCACAGGTCCCCGCTCTCATGGTCACCATCAGGTTAGTAATCAATCACCATGGTTACTGTTTGTAAATACTCTATATACAACATCACAGGTTCCCGCTCTCATGGTCACCATCAGGTTAGTAAATATTGTTGATAGATAGTAAATAACTGGTGCGTTTACTGTCAATTTTTGTCATAGTTACTGTCAGTGAACAGTTAAGAAATCATCGTTAAGATATTTCAACACGTAGTAAATGAATGAGCCCGTGATTACTGTTCTTACATGTAACATGCATTGGCATAATACCGGTCATAAGCCTTATACCGGTCGATTAAAAATAGTGGAACTTAAAGAGATCTACACATGCAACAATAGTTATTTCTGAGGTATGCACACTTCGGACATCTAGGTGTCCAATACATAATCTACAAAGCATCGATAACAATGCATTCGAAGACAACAAGGACAATCTTGAATTTCTTTTGGTGACCTACAACTCGTGTAAAAGTGTGAGGAACCGTTGCATAATAGCCCGGATCTACGGCTGAATGGGTCAAATTGAACGTACGCCGCCATTTTCCCGCCATTTTTAATGCTACGGCCAGCAGTAAAGTTTTACGTCATAGCGGTTGTTACGGACCAAAATTAAATGAAAATTCTTGTCAGTATACGCCCATTTTCTCATGACTTTTTGTTTGCTCATGCAGATTTTTGTTTTGTGCAACTGCTAACAGGAAAGAAAGGAACAACAGAGGATGAATAAAGGTACATAGCGGCAGTTAATTGTGCCGTGTTTCGTTCGACCGGTATAGTGCACCCCCTTCCAACCACGCGCCCGTTCTCCGTGCAATTCCGCGGTGTGTTCCAATTACGATATTATGTTTTTAGCAGGACCAGAGAGACAAAATAATTTACACAGAAGAAGAGGCAAAGGTAAGCTGTAACAGCAACATGTAGCTGGAGAAAATGATGCGTTGATCATTTGCCAAATTAGCATTGCTTGAGAAATTGCAGTAAACCGACCGGTATTATGCCAATGGATGTTAGTCACCAAATTTAGATCAGTTGACAATCTCCATAGCTATTGTTGATAAATAGTAAGCAAACGTCATATAGTTCTGTCAATAAACAATAAACAAATATCATGAGCTTCCTTTCAAAATGAAAGTAGATACCATATTAGCCCTCGGTTACTCTTTTATAGCAATAAGCAAATGTCATTACGTACAGTTAACTTTGTCATCATATCTAGAAACATGCTTAGCCTAATAGAATAGTATGCACATGTAGTTCCTGTGAGGGGAAAATAACAAGTGCAGAAACCAACACAGAAGAGTAGGGGTGACCTGGTGTGACTGAAAACACAAACCACAAGTCATGACAAAACCACATTACACCATCAACCAATAGGAAAGACATTGTACCTTGACAGTGACTTTTGTTAACCTATGTGTTAACATGCAGTTTTTCCAAGTTTATGCCTGTCCATGGTGCTGAACAGTAATTCCATTTGTGTTATTGTGTAAGGTAAAATTTCTTCTTTTTTGATCCCAGGTCTGTTAGCGAGGAGGACAAACCGTTTGCATTGGGGCTCCAGATCGTGTTCCTGCGAGCGCTGGGCTACCTTCCCGCGCCGATCTACTACGGGCGCGTTATCGACTCCACGTGTCTCCTGTGGCAGACGGAGTGCGACAGCAGAGGGCTCTGCTACGTATACGACAACATCAAGTACGAGACAACTTTCCAATTCTAAATAGAGTTAAAGGAGTCCTAAACTCCACAAGAGGGTGTTATTTGCCAATAGATATCGATTTTGGGAATAAAACATGCATGCTATTTAACATTATACGATAAAATACTCACTAATCTCAAGTATGAGACAACTTTGAATTTTAGATGTTAAATGTAATTTTCCAATTTTCTTCGATTAATTTATTTTTGCTGGACTATGATGTCATGGTAGAAGGCTAAAGACGTTTTAGACCAGGGGCAGTCAAAGGACTGGGTTAGTAAGTAGGTATAGTTGAGCAGCTAGAGAAGGGGTCTTTGGCTAATAATGCAAACTAAAGCAAAGCCACATTGCAATATTAGCTACTTCAAAAAGTATCATGCTTTGTTTCAATTAAGAATGACATGAGAATTACTTTTGCAGGGATTTGATTTTGCTGTAGGTAAAAAATTAGTGATTTTAGGTCACAGTTGAAACAGTTTAGGTTCACAGTGAAGAGGTTAA
Organism: Branchiostoma floridae; assembly: GCF_000003815.2. Classification (NCBI taxonomy): domain Eukaryota; kingdom Metazoa; phylum Chordata; class Leptocardii; order Amphioxiformes; family Branchiostomatidae; genus Branchiostoma; species Branchiostoma floridae. The sequence continues at coordinate 3,720,000 of NC_049995.1, forward strand.
CTCAAACGCCATGAAGGCTAATTTAAAACCACCCTGATGAAAAAAATTTAAGTCAAACCTTGGGCCACAATAATATTAGATAAGTTGGGTTATCACAAGAGATTCTACTGTTAACACACAGACTTCCATAGATCTAGAATAATTTGAATACACTTAGTAGAAAATTCAACTGACAGATTTGACATCGGAATTGCTTTTACAACAATGCTGAATCCAACATTTCCTGTAAGTGATAACTTTTGATGTTTATTCCAGGTACAGGCACTACTACATCGGCCTGTGTGCAGGACTGAAGGGGATAGGTTTCCTGTTCTTCCTCACAGCTTGGTTCTTCTTTAGACCCAAACGGGAGGATTCCAGTGATGAGATCGCAGATCACGAACTTCCCGGCGACAACATCTCCACAATATCTGGGCATATGGACCATCGTAACGTAGCAGGTAGGAGAAACATTTCCCCCCTTTTGTGTAATGGTCGGGTCTATTTTAGGGTTTACCTAAGGGTTGTTCCATTTTAACATGTCTCTTTTCTAGCTGTAGAACAGGAGACGTTGTAATTTGTAAGGTTTCTAGGTGTCCATTTTTGAATGCTATGATACTTGTTCCCATGGCATTATTATGCCTGACAGTGTCCTTTGGCTTTGTAGTATAGTACAAAGCACCATGCCTGTCCTTGGTGCTGAACAACCAATCTATTATTTTTATTGCAACACTATGCCTGCATCAATACAGTTATTCTTTCTTCACATGAATAATAATTTTTCATGATGCAAGCAGGAATGCAAATTCATCAGATCATCTGTTTATTCTGTGTTTTAACAACTTTGTAGAACAGACAAAAGCAGTTATAGGGATAGGGTTGTGAAAATATGGAAAACGATACCACTCAACATTGGTGATGCACTCACAATCCCTAGGAAAAAATACAACAATTGTTGTGGACAAAGTTTGGTCAAACATTTTCACATACCCATTGAAATGAATGCCTTTTCTATCTTTGTTTGTCTCTAGATTTATTGATTTCATCTCTTTTCCCCTCTTCTTCTCTCTCTCTCTCTTCTGTCTCTTTACAGTTTCATGATAGCTGGTCTGTCCTCTCTCACTTCTCAGACTCTGTTGGTACTTCTTTGCCTACCTTTTTGGGGTCCTCACTGGTAACTATGTATAAACTAATGTAAATATAAACCAACTTGAAATAAGAAAGAAACATACAGTTCCGTTGTGAACAAGTAAGCACAGTGCCATACTGTCAGCACCTTGATTACTGCTATTGCTTGTTAGACATTCAAACGTAATTTTAGGGCCTGAAAGTGTTTTTAGGATATAACAAGTGCTATATGTAAAGTTAACATGCATACAAAAATCGTAAAAAACCTTTAATTTTTTTTAATTCTTGGTATCAAACACCAACCAAATGAACAAATGCCAAGGAAATACATATTGGGCAGAGCTAACTTAACCCTTGTCCTTCTGAGAATTTTTTGCTAATTTAACCCCCCTAAGCTGGTTAGTTAATTAGATCATTGAAACTTGACATATTCTGTGCTACTGCTGCAGATTTACTTCCCCAATCAATGCGGTATGCTGTGGTGTGCCACATTTAAGTGAGAAATGCCCCAAACCCCTGGCATTATATATATCCATCCCATATACAATGTATGTACGGGCTCAGCAGAACAAGGGTTTCATGATGATGATGATGATATTTGTTGTACCTGCAGGTTTGAGGTCCTACATGGCAGGCATAGTCCACTCCGTAGAGTCACTCGACTCGGACTACGTACAGCACCACGGGGGCGGGTCGCGCCGCAACAGCTGGCACCACGACAATCACTATAGCAACCACGACCATCCCTACGACATCCAGTTCGGCCAGCGCCCGCGAAGACTCACGTTGCCGCTGTCGATGGACTCCATGTTGCCCTCGGACCAAAGTATGCTGTCCTTCGTGAGTTTTGAGAGTAACGTATGATGGAGACTGCTCTGTGCATCAGTCAAAGGGAAACTTTGGGGGGGATGCGATCAACCTGAGGGGGTCTCTACTTAATGAGGTAGCCACAGATGTATTTAGAGATTATAAGTCTAGGTCTTTAAACCACTTTCATAGTTTTAAAGATTGTTTCAAAGGCCACACCAAATGAAAAATATCACAGGAAAATTGCAGGCATTTTAGCTTTTGGATTCAAGAAATGGATAACATTTATCTGCAGTTCTGAGATTAGCGTCTTAAGTTTCTAGGATCTGACAGAAATAGTTTCAGGAGCTTCATTGTCCTTAATATTCAGAAAGGTTTTGACAATCACAGTGACGCATTTATCTATCTCCCTGTACTTTTACGAACATCTATGTTGTGTACTTTTAGCTATATCTATGACATGGTCTTAGCGTTGGTGTTTCATGTAGCATTGATCTTAGACAAACTGTCAAATTTTCCAAAATATATGAAATATTTATTCAACTCCTACAAGTTCAAAAAATTGAGAATTTCTTGTCTCAAAACAAAGGCTCTTTAAAACCAGTACTACTAGTTAAATTTGTTTAGCATAGTTCAGAGTATCTTACTTGTTACTCTGATAAAGGGGACTTTCTTCTCAAACTAGTACTAAAAGTTCTTTATCAGACTTACCTATATGTGATATATGTACTTAGCATGGATACAGAGCTATATTGATTATTCTTAAACTATGCAGTACCAAATTATTAATATTAATGCTGCTTGATTATTTGCTTATTACAACCTCAGGAATTCCCGACATCTTCCCAAAAATTTCAGACACCGTATATATTAAACAATATTCAAGTCTTATCAATCAAGGGCTTTTTAAAATAGCAGTGACATACAATGTATATTCTAGACTTAGCTTGTTTAATTTTCTGAAATATTTTGCTAGAAAATCCCAGAGGTATCCCAGAATCCCACACTTATATTCCAGAATTCCAGTGTGCACGTATCCCAGAATTCACCTCCAAAATTGTTCAGATAATGTACTGTACCTTACCGTAAAGTCATAAGATTCATAAACATTGTCCGAGACAATGATTCTTTGTGTTGACTAGTATATTTTAGTTTACTGTCAGTGGTGCTATGGTGCTAGGATTTTTCAGAACCACTAAGAAGATAATCAGGTTCTAACTTCTTCCCACCTTTTGTTCATAATCTTATAGTACTAAATTTCTCCCGGAAGACAGAACTCAGCAAGAAGGGTTTAGATTACATAGAGGAGAATTTAAAATTAAAAAAAGTACTGTTTTGAATAATTATCAATTGATGCAATACTTAGTCTTCTAACTACCTAGCTAAGTACCACTATAATTAAATTTGTTTCTACTTGTACTGTCATTCAGTGTACACCGACTACGATGCATAAAATGCACAAAAACAAAAAATAATTGTATCAGAGGGGAGCATGTCTAGCGAGCATTTAATAATAAGCACACATACCTACATGCATTAATGATATACCAAAAGGGCCAAAATTTACATTGTATGCTCATTTAACCATCCCATTGCTTATCATATCATTTCATCATCAGTTATCATATCTAGAGCACTACTAGATGCATGTAGCTAGGTCCATAGTTTTAGAAATGTGTGCACTACAAAAAGTCTGCAAGACACTTTTTAACCCTCATTCAGCTAAGGTGCAAGTCATTTGAAACCAAATGTGTCTTCAATTTGGTTATGGGTTTTAAAGGTTGCCAGGAAGAAGCTTAAATCGAAGGGCAACATATATCATAATTATTATTGTTGAATAATTATTTTGTTGTTGTACTTTTGAAGAAAAGGCAGGTAATACACTGCTTGTCTTCCAAGCCATTTAGAGCTTTCAGTCTTTTTTTAAGGAAGCAACTTGCTAGGGTTTCTTTCTGGAAAAAAATTAGACAGTTACTGAGTAAGAATCTATATTAGATTCAGATTTCTTTGCAATTTGCACTCATTTGGAGATTATACAGTATTATATTTAATTTCAACTCAATGTTTCTGAAATTATGTCTACTAGGGTATTTGTGATATTACGTAGTTGTAAGCGTGTCATGTTTTGGGGGAGGGGGGCATGTACAGGGTTGTTTACTGTTTTCAATATCTATCTGCAATTTCAGCATTTGTGTTACATCTACTGATATCTCTGTGAGCTACCTCTTCTGAAATCCCACATAAACATAATACACTTTGACAATCGCAGAAAATGATACGAGTAACGGTTTTCATAAAGTTTCCTAAATGCACAATGACAATCTTTACAGAACTATTACAGTTTTTAGAAAGTTCCTGAATAGAAGTTGCCCAAACACTTTCTCAAGGATGCTTCTTCTATCTGCTGCTAAAATTGTCTTAAAGACAACTTAAAGCTTGAAAATATCTAAGACTATTAAAGCTATGCGTCTATGTGCCTTTGGAAAGTATTGTGATCTGTATATTTTTGAAAATTCATGTGGTATGTGTATGTAAATAATTCATCATATCAACAGTAAAACTATGTATTGTTTATCCAGAGCAATTACAATAAACCTTTTCATGTAACGTTACTTAAAAAAACTTTTAAAAACGTATTATGTATGCCATGTTTTAGTCTGTTGCACTATCTGACTTTAAGCTTTGCCAGTATATGTTATACATGTATAAGGATATTGATGACAAATTATTATGCCTATTTATGGTTGCATTATATATGGTAGAGTTTAGCGCCTGACTGTAGTGAAGTGACTTTGCAGATTATTTGATTTGAATGCCTGTCATTTAAGAAATATTATGTAGTTCTATATTACATATAGTTGTATATTACATAATAGGAATTTGGTAAGGGTAGCAAAGGTTTTGAAATTTGAAAAATCTTAAACACAGTATTTTTGAACACTTTTCTCTTGTGTACTGACAAGGTTGGACCGACATGCAAAAGGTCTAAACTCAAATGGCTCCACCCCATTGGGGTTGCCAAAAACTACCCTAAACATGTTTTCTTCCTAACATTTGTGGGCAATTCATAATAGTCTTATGTGGCTCGTGAATGGTAGAAATTTAGTCAGTTGTTTTTCCTTTAGGAATTCTGTTGTTGCATTATAATTACATTCAACAATCGTCTCTATCTATATATTAAAGCAAATGCTTATAGAAGCAAGTGTCTTTTACGTGCAGCCAAAGACAAGGACTATAGAGGATTTAAACATATCATGTCCAGGTATACATATCTATAGAATGATGTGCCTTTGTCTCAACCAACAGAAATAAAGTACAACTATTGCTGACAGGTTTTTGTAGTTACCATGGCAACCCAAGCAGTCTGGAAGGTTACCTTGGCAACTCAAATGGTTGCTATGGTTATTATTAGTGGTTATCAAACCAAACTACACAATGGCAGAGTGGTTACCATGGTAACCCCAACATGGGTAGAGTGGTTATCATGGCAATCCACAGATGTAGAGTGGTTGCTATGGCAACCCATAGTTACCAGTTGTTACTATGGTAACCATGCTTTCCTGATTGCTACGTGCATATCACTTGCAGTTCGCAGTTCTATGTGGAAACTACATTATGATCTATGCTTGCAGAGCTCTGAAGTTTACTACTATTATTATCATACCAAAACAATGTACATTCAATATCTATGATATAAAGTGCCTATAAGAAAATTGAAACTGTAAATAATTTGTCTATTCTGGTATCCAATAATCTAATATATTGAAGGGTGTGTATGTGTATATTTTGGTGGCGATATCCGTTAGAAAAGTTGTAGAATATCTGTTGTATATTAGATGAAAATGATACAACGCTCTTTGTGGAAATAAAGGATGTTTATTCATGTTCTGTGTCTGTTTTCATATTTCATTTTCATGTCTTGTTCATACTAATTGAATTAGAAATACTCAGTCTACAAGATAGATATGGAACACTACAGATATGAAGTACATGTATTCAAAGTTCCGAATTTCTGTGTCCGTATAAGTTATGATATGACTCTGAATAGCAAATCATAGACTGAAGATATATAGTTACGTGTATGTATACATAAAGATGTATTTACAATGTAGTCACTTCACAAGTATATATAAGTATTATAATAGTAAGTAGCAAGTCTAAGTCACTACAGAATTGTGTCTCGCTGTACAAATAAACCAAAACATCTCTGTTTCTCATATGAAATGATACTTTTAAAAATACATAGTATACATAATGACAAACTTTCTGTTTAACAACAAGTTTACAGTAGAGAGTTAGATCACACACATCCCTAAATTTCTCACAAAACTACTTAGACAACTTAACCCTTTACAAATCCAAAAATTCAATTTTTACAATCCAATTTTTCCAAAGATATCAATAGTAACTTTATCAAGAAGATTGAAGCAAATTTGTGTTCTTGCCGAATGAAAGAAAGAATGTTTGAAATAATAAATTTATGAAAATTTCTTGTTGAATCCAGTGGCCCCCTGGAACAAAAAGAAATTGTAAGATTGGCCCCGTACTCCTCTCAGAACAATGTTGGCCCCACATTGTCTTCAAGAAGTTTGGGGCAAAATTAGAATAAAAACAATACAGAATTGGGTGTTGTTCTGAAGAAGGGGTTCAGTTTGTCTAATCGTAATGTGTATCATTGTAGGGATGGTTTAGATTATGAAACAAAAATGAATCATAACATAAACATGTACAGAAATAAATGGATAAATCTATGGTATCGCAAATAAACCTAGTACATACATGTACATAAGGGTAAAATGTACTTACATTATACTTATCATACGTATGTGTACACATGAATATACAGTGAGATCTTCTTACTACTGTATATAATTTTATATTAAGCAATATTTACTTACGTCCATGACACAAACATGTGCAGAAATATATGAAAAAATCTCTGGTATCACAAATAAACCTAGTACATATGAATCAAATTAAAATGTACAATGTCATCCATTATACATATGTTATACATACACATGTATACAGTCAGATCTTCTAACTACTGTATAAACAATTACTTACATCCATAATCTTCATACAGACATACATGTAACATTGTGTGCTGTCCACAAATTCAGCAAATGTCCATTTTGTTGTTGTTTTTTTTCAGATAAATCAATGCTTTGGGAGAAACATTGTTAGACTACTCGAGGAATATTGTTTATATTTGAATTTTTGTTACAAAAGTTTTCTCCAAGTATCCACATTTTGTTTTGTTTTTCTTTTCAGATAAGGCAATGCTTTTGGCGAAGTATGATTAGAATACTCAAGGATCTCTGATGACACAGTTATGTTACAAAAGTAACAAGAAAGTAATGTTACAACCACGGTCATAATCTCTTGCTTTTACAAAAAGAGATAATACAAAGTACAATAATCTGCTGTAATGGAGTGAATGACTGATATGCTGCTTGAAGAATTGATTAATGTTAGCAAAATTCTAACCCTTCACTGTAGAGTTCTGCAATTTTTGCATCAATGAATAAAAAAAGGTTTGAAAGACATTTATGAGAACACTACCATGTTAACAAAATTTTAAGCCTTCACTGTAGAATTCGTTGTAGAGTCACAAGACTGTGATTTTTGCATCCGTAAATTAAATGATAAAAAGATCTAAAAGAAATAGTGGCATGAGATACAGTTACTTTACACATGAACAAACCAATTTGATATAGGAACGAATGTGCATACATGAAGGACGACTAGTGTTGTTTGACAGTACTGGAGTTAGTTCTCTTCCACAAGTGTCGCTTTCCCGTTCTTCACTGCAAAGTACTTCTTGGGAAGTACGGCGGGTGCCTTTAATAGACATCAAAAAGGTTACGTCAGACCATGGTATTGTGTATCAACATTGCATCGGTCATTGTTTCCTAAATGTTCAAGTAACAGAGATATAATTACTGTACCCAGTTTCAGGTTCATTTATCCTTAACCTACATGTCTTCACCTAAACACCACCCTTTAAAAATCATCCGAATATGGAAAGAATTTGACACAATTTGTGGAAAGATGCTCTACACCTTTATTCTGATGTACGTATGGGCTTTCGTAGTTAAGTATCTTCAATATCCTGGTGTACTTATGGGCTTTCGTAGTAAAGTATCTTTACTTCACTATCCTGGTGTGCTAGTACTAAGCTGTGGGGGCGACTGACCTGTTGTTCAATCTCCCACGCAGACAGCTTGCTGCAGCCGAGGTCCAAGGCAGAGGTGTTCACGAGTGCCTCCAGAAAATAATAAACAAACAAAACAACAATGAATAAACAAAGTTTCATGTCATTTTGTTTAGATGACGACACAAGATGATTGACAGTAGAACTGACCACATTAAATCTAAAAATCGCGAAAGGCAAATGTTAAGTTTGTTGTTCCTGACCTGCATCAGCATTGAGTCAATGCTGAACCCGATGTGTGGAGCCTTCTTCTGCATGGTCAGAGCAGGTCGCACGGCGGCGCTAGTGAATGGTGCACGCGCCTCGACATGATCGTTGTAGGCCTGATGAAACAATAAGGATTTATTAATCTAACGTGTAGGAATCACCTGACAGTCACGTTCAATTTTACTACGTTTACTATAACAGTAATCATAACGTTCAATGGAACTGTGTGATCCTTTTCACCTTGAGTATTCACCTATTCTTTTGACTTTTTCCATAAGAATACTGAGAAGCAGTAACTTCTTGAAGCACTGAAGTTTCTCACCTCAAGTAGGTGGAACATGGCAGCCCTTTCTTCCGTCAGCGCGTTGCTGAACTTCCGTCCGGGTGCGCCGCCCAGGTGCAGTGCCGATGAAAGCCACCTGGTGGCGCCCCGGACCAAGGTCGCCATGTCTGTGTTCTCTACTGTGAAACACGTCCGATCTGGTCGGTGCGCAGGTGCCAAATGATGCCTATCAACAAGTCCTTAGCAACAGGGCGTGGCATGGAACGTTACCTTAGTGATCAGGGCGTGGCTCGGGACCGTAGCCATGGAAATGACGTTGTCATAAAGCGTTACCACGGACCATGCCCATATATGGAGGCACCGTTCGGGGTACACTAACAATGGCCGTACGACAGACTAACATATTCTAGAACACCGATGGACGAAAAATTTCATCGAATCTTGAAAAAAAAAGTTTGAAAACTTAACTTTGGTCAAACATATCTCTATTGTCATATTCTCAATTGTATTGTACTATACACCATATGAAACCTTGTTTATTACCCTTTACAATGATACCCCATAAGTTACGATTATTTGTTTGTGAGACAAGTAACACGGCTGATTATGTTAGCGTGTCGTTAAAAAAAGTGTCAAAATTTCCCTACCAACAGTGTTTGCCGTTGGCAGGGACATTTCGGCTGTTTTTGTAGGGTAGCCAACCAGCGTTATCAGTCATGATACCCATCATTTTGCACGGCAATAAACAAGCTTTCCAATGGTATAAGACACAATGCTTAACTTACAAATACAACGGTCATATGATCGAAGGGATTTGGGGTACTTTGTTCTTATAAACCACTCACAAACAATGTACTGTCTCCGTTGTCACCTCATCTATTGTATTGTATTATACACCATATGAAACCTTGTGTATTGCCCTTTACAATGATACCCCATATGGTATCATTATTTATTTGTGAGGCAAATAATAGGGCTGCGAGTCAAAAATATATCAAAATTTCCCTGCCAACAGAGTGTTTGACATTGGCAAAGGAATTTTGGCTCTTTGACAGGGTTGAGCTTATTATGTCATGGAAAATTGAATGTGAAAACTGAGACAAACGTCAAACAAATTGAAATATTATTTATATCCACCAAGAGCGCGGTGATTCAAACAGGTATTGACACCAGAATATTTGTATCTGTATAGCTATAGTATAGCCTGCGTTCAGTAAACAAAAAACAGACAAATTACACAGCTAAACACACTGATATATACAGACACAGCGCGACAAGCAACACACGGTTATACACACATGTTCAAACACACACACTCACACAGAGACACATCTACACACAGATACACACACACACACACACACATGCACACACACACATACAAACACACATACACACACATGCACACACACAGAGATACGCACGCACACACACATGCACACCGTGACACATGCACAAACACACACAGATACACACACACACATGCACACACACACATGCACACACATACACACACACATACACACACACATGCACACACACACACAGATACACACACATAAACACATACACAACGTGACACAAGCACACACACATATATGCACAGCTAAAAGTCGTTGCTAATTGATGATGTTGAACCCTCTCAATGTCCATTATACCCAGTGAATAGTTCATTAATGATTCTTGCCATACTTAAAGTGTACATGTAATTCTGATACTTTCAAGATTATTGAAATCCGAAGTTCTTCCCAAGTATAACTAGCGTGGTTGTGTGGTGACTAAACAAGGTCATTGTGTTGTGAATAAACAATAAAAATATCATTGTCATGTCTTTTTTTCGAGTACGGTGACGAGTAATAATTTCAGTCTTCATTTATAATGTGGACTCATTTCCCATATGGTGACTGACTATATAGTTACTATGAACTAGTAATACTAGTTCATTGCTATTCTGTTTCTCTGTTTTCTGCCTCGATGTCTGCCCTGGCCACCCAATGCAGGAAAGACATCGTCCTGTGGTACAGCATGGCCAGGAACTGGATGACTTGGATCACGCCAAACACGAACAGGGAGAGGATCCCCAGTGGGTTGTGTCCGGAGATGTGGAGCACCTGAAACAGGATGTGGGAGATCAGGCCACAGCAAGTAAATTTTATGGATGACTGCAGCGTAGGCATAAATTTTCGCCTGATTTCACAAGATTATTTTCTCCTTCGGAGATGGTCAACATGACGAGAAAGTACCAAAATGGGAAAATGTGTTAATGATTATAAAAGCGTCATGATCTTAATACGTTTGTTCACTGTTCAGAGCTATGGGCTCAAGCAATTTTACGTACTAAAAAGAAGCTTAAATCTTTAGTATGACCAATGGCTAGATGGTCACTAGCCTTTGTTGTATATTGCGCTGCAACCAAGTCATACCTCAGATCTGGCTAAGGCGACGATGACGACCAGCCACAGGACGTTGACGGCAGCCAGAACCTTGATGGCGGAGTCCCGAAGTTCTCCCAGCTCTACTTTCAGCGTGTCGGCATTAATATTGTTGCTGTTGAAGTTGTCAGTGTCCTGGTCTGGTCTAAGGCAGCTTCAGAAAAAAAAACAAGGGCAAAGAAATAGAATAGTCTGTGTTTACACAATCTCTCGCTGGCTGGGGTTAATGACCCCCACCTCCAAGGGCGGTAACTCTCGGGCTGAGCGCAAGAAGCGCGGTTTAAGTCAGGCTAACAAATGGAACAGCGATGTAATATATAAGCGTTCCATGGGTCATATTCTAGACAGATATCCGAAGTCTAGACCTAGTCTCGAGCTCTTTTGGAAAGGTCGAAGGAGACTCAGTAGGTTTGTCTACCGGGTTGGACATATTCGATTTAACGTTCAATGTGTCATTTATTTCATTCAACTGCTTAGTTCTTTAAGTGTTATTCAGAACGAAATGTTATTAGATCATCAACAGCAGTAAAATCAGCCAATCAGATACATTTTCTATTATGATGAGTAAAAGAAAAATTAAAACAAAATAGCGTTGAATTGTAAGTATACATTAGCAAATTAACATTTACTACCCTGAAGAAAAATCGGACTTATCATGTGAACACAAGACACTAGTTGAGACCTAGAGGGGATTTGTCCTGCTCACCCATTTGCCAGCCGTTCCCACATGCGGTGTTGTTTCTTCAAAAGTGGCTCAGCTTCCGACATGTCTTGTGCTGGTTTCTCCTTCATCAGTTTCTCTATCTTCTCCTGTAGTTTTTCCTCTGTAAGGAATATCAGAAAGGTACTTTGTTTGTTTGACCTGTACATGGTTTTACGTATAAAACTACAATGCGTCGATCGACATTCACTCACTAGAGTAATATATATATATATATATATATGGATAGAAGATTCGGTTCATGAAAAGAAATGCATTTATTCAGAAGTGTCGCACCATAGAAAACATAAGTCATCTTACAGGTAGGGTAACGGAGAAGCAGAACACAACTGCACCTAAAACGTAAAATGATATACCTACAAAATTGAAAAGCACAAAACAATCAGGCTCGCTCCCTGGGAGAGTCGCCAAAAAGTTATCAATTATTACGGGCACAATTCAATGCAACGTTACCGTCACTAGGTTCTCTCATGTAGGCGATGGATTCCTTCAGGCGCTTAATGTGACCTGCAAAAATTGGTGGAAACAAGATATAAGCCACAACAGATACACAGTTAATCCACCAAAACCATCCTCCTACGCAGGGACATCCAACAGCCAAACCGCCTGTCTGGATGTACCCCGCTTTTTCAACCGTCACTCTTAGTTTCTGTGGACGTCCCTCCCAAACCAACTGTCAGCCAATCAGAGAATAGGCCTTTCTGTTTTCAAAAGGAGTCTCGCATGTATAAGGGTAACTTCATTAATATTTATAAGCGGGGCGGTCAGGAACTAAGGGTGACGGTTGAAAGAGCAGGGTACATCCCGACAGGCGGTTTGGCTGTTGGATGTCCCTGCATAGGAGGATGACCAAAACACGAAAAAGGGAGACTAACGGTAAACGGTATACCCACCTTTCTTGCGTATTCCTATGTTCTCGAAAAGCTGATCTAAGTTACAAGATTTAAGTCGAGCCAGATCTTCTTTTTCTTTATAGCCTGCATTCAGAAATGCTGTCAGGTAGTCGTCTTCACAGTGAATAAGCCTTATCCTGGTGAGCCAGTCCTCTGTGTCGTCCTGTAAATAAGAACTTCATTAAGCCCCGTTTACAAATCAAAATTTAGCTCGGCCGAGGTGTCAGCGAGCTCTAAATTACGAGGAGGCGTGAACCTGATGCCTACGAACAAATGGCAGAGTTTCTTCGTCGGCATCAGGGTCATACCTCCTCGTAATTTAGAGCTCGCTGACAACTCGGCCGAGCTAAAATCTTGATTTGTAAACGGGGCTTTATGACACAGCTTATGCTCTTGTAGAATGCACTTTTACGGTCATGCTTTCCTTTTAGATATTTAAATGCGGGATCATCGTATGTAAAGATTCATCTTTCTCGAAGCGCCACCCTAGGCGTATTCTTAGGGAGAGTTGTGAGAGGAGCCGACGGCAATTTCCGTATTGAATACTAAAAATTTAGTTACTACAGAATATAAACGAACGACGTTTTTTGGGTGTATTAGTGTATATTGCTCACTTTCCATGATGTTTCTTCGCACAGTTTGTTAGGGATTAAATTAATACGATATTATCGTAAATTACCATCGTAATCAAAAGTACGCTTATGTACGCTTATTAGTCCACCTGAAAGTTACGAAACGCTCGGATATGGTACCGACCATTTTGAGACATGACGAGGACCGTTTACGAGATGGAAAGGATGAGGTAGCTATCGAGGTATATCAAAGCAAACAGAAACAAAGAACTTCAGGAATTATGTCCGATTAGAATATGAAATCTGCTCTTAGTCTTTAAACTAAGAAATCATTCAACGATCGTCTCACAGGTATGCGACTGCGGAAGGTGTTTGGTGGCAACCTCTTGATATGTTCCAGGATTTGGTCCCTGTGTAGATCATCTCCAATTTCTATGTCTCCCAGTTCCTGGATGAAGAGGAAGAAACAAGAAATGATACAGCAAATGTTGCTATAAGTCGAGCACGTAATACCAGGCTACTCGAGAAATTCTCTACCTTATTTAGCCGGGATTGGTTTGATCCACTCACACTGGGAGGGACCGACTATTTTGGATACGTATGGCGGGTTCTTTTACGTGCCTGGGGTATGGCTCTTCCCGAACACGGGACCTCCTTTTAACGTCCTATCCAAGGGACGGCCCCAACCTGAAGATAGGTAGTCATTTTTTTCACCTGAGTGAAGTGAGGAAAGTCGGGTAAAGTGCGTTTCCCAAGGGCACAAGATTTGTGACATGGTAGGTTTTGAACCCAGGCCCATAGATTACAATCATTACTATCATTATCGAATTATCTACAGGAAGATACAACTCCCACGGTTGGACCAAAAGCTCTCGTAGCTTACAAGTATATCAGGATTTGTAAAGGAAAATGTTTGGATTTTGTTGAATATAACATTGTCTTTCCTTTGAACTAAAGATGTATTCAAAAAGCGACACACCTTGAAAGTCATTCCAACAATGTAGCTGGTATCATCGTATCCATTCTTGATGAAATTCCATTGATAACTCCCCTGAAATATTAACAGGTATTTATTTATTTCATTTAACGAATATGGTACTAATCCCTTTCTCATCTATCTCATCTATCCCCCCCCCTCTCTCTCTCTCTCTAACATTCACACACACACACACACACACACACACACACACACATACACACGCACACACACACACACACACACGCACACAAACACGCACACACACAGGCACACACACACACACACACACACACAGGCACACACACACACACAGGCACACACACACACACACACACACACAGGCACACACACACACACATACTCGCTCACTCACTCGGTGGCTTTGTTCGAGAGTTATAGCAAAGGGAGCAAAGGACCTGGCATTATGATACCATATACACCCCGGGGCGGGTCATTAACCCTTAATTATCCGACGGAAATATGGTAGCAGGACATTGCATATATTCTGCCATATTGTGCAACACAACAAAACTTTGATTGTTCTCTCATTTCATGTAATACATGTAAACGATATAAAGTGCTATTTGCATATGTTGAACAAAGCTACTGTTAATTATGCTTTTTCAAATCACTCCACCTTCTTTATATTCCACAACAGCCTTACCGTCAGATGAGTGTTCCCGTGGAACACTTTGTTCAGCCAAAGCCGCACCTCTAGATTTTCCCCCGGGTCCACCATCAATGAAGGCCTCGCTCCGACTCGAGGATTGCCTATACAATCATGAAAACATTAAGACTGTGCATAAAAGTATACGAAACAATACAGATTTTGGAGCAGTATTTATTTTCCAAAAAAGATTCACGTCAAATTCACTTTGCGTGCCATACTTCAAGTACAAAGATTCAGTGAGGTAGCTGCGTCCAAATATAAATGGCGCCCATTCTAAAAGTTTCGAATCTTTTTTCTTTTTTCTTTTTTTTTTCTAACTGCTTTCAGACAGACGAGGATAATGGGGCACTGGACTCAAGTTAGTAATTTATATTAAACGTTAACTTTCCATTAGAAGTGCCACATACAAATTTACAATACTGAAGTCAGGTACCCAGTTTTAAACCTGGGTCATGAGGAAAGTTGTGTAAAGTGCCTTTCCTAAGGGCACAGCGTCAGCGGCACGGCGGGGATCGAACTCGGGACCTATAGATTCCTAGCCACACACGACGCCACATCTTTTATTCAAAGATTTCGAATCTTTAACATACAAACATTAGCGAAACCTCTATGACTATACAATTCACCTGTATTACTAGGGTCACTCCCTCCCACTTGGCCATGGCGTCTGTTTTCACCACTGTCATTTGTTGCATCGGCACCACTTTGGTCAGCAGTCCTTTCCTGTATCGCAGGCATATTCTGTGGGAGAGCTGTGAGAGGAGTCGATTGGAATTTCCGTCTTGAATACTACACAACAGTCGACGCCTTTTTACGTGTATTGGCATATTGCACACAGTCCACACCATGATGTTTTTTTTGCGCAGTTTGTTATGAATCATGATTGAGCCATTTGATCTTATGTAATTTTGTTTCTTTGAACCTTTGTTTATTCATGAAAGCTTTCTTAAAGCTATATCTTGTTACCATTTAGCTATTACGACATAATCATAAATTTCTATTTAAAATGTTGCTTTTGTACGCTTTTGCCTCTTGTCAGCCCCCCTAAAACTTACGAAATGCTCGGATATTGTACTGACCAATTTAAGACATGACGACGACCGTTTCAAATACCGACAACCGTTTACGAGATGGACAGCCGAGAAGTCCAGGATGGATCAAGATGGCTATCGAGGTATATCAAAGCAAAAACATTAGTGAAACCTCAAAGACTATACAATTTACCTTCATGATCACCTGCTGTATTACCAGAGTTGCTCCCTCCCGCTTTGCCATCGCGGCTGTTTTCACCATTTGTTGCCCCGGCACCACTTTGGTCAGCAGCGGCAGCCTGGGCAGTACTTCCCTCTGTCGGAGACACGGTTGCGCCCCTACATTGGCGGTAATTTCAGTGAAATAGTATCAAATTTAAAGAATGGGGAAAAACGATATAATCTTTTCATGCTCCTCTCGTATGTAACGTTATGAGCAATACATAGTTATATTTCGAAAGAGCAACAAACCCCCAAGGTGGAAAATTTCCCGACAGTTTCTTACCTGACAATATCTCTGATCGCTTCGCCAATTTTATAAAATATGCTCTTGTCTTTCGCCTTGCTTCCACCAGTAGTTGCTCCCTCTCGAGTCCCTTTGATATAAGTTGTATACAGAATGACACCGGCTACGTTAGTATTACTTCATGACAAACGACAATTTGAAGAGACTGAAATGAAATTAATTCATGAATATGTTGATTGAATTTTAGGGCTAGTGACCATATGTAAAACAATATCAGTGTCAAAACTGCTTTAATCTGCCATTCCCACTTCGTGCTGTACAAGTCCACACACACACATGCGTTTGTAACATCGTTAAGGTCCGATACCATATAGTACCAGTCCACTATTTGACAATGTGAAATTGTCATCTTCTGAATATAAACATTCTCACCCCAATTATAGAAAAATTGTTGAACATTACTTCCAACACTGTAATAACTATAGGGACTTACCCCTCTAAATTTTCGGTCAATCTCCGTCGACCTTGTTCACAGAATGACACTTTCTATCTCCAGCAGTGACGTCAGGAAGACACCACTTTTGCAGGAGGGGGGTCATAAGTACCAGAAAGTCTATGTCGCCCCCCGTCTTAGAGGTGTTGGAAGTAAAGATTAGCAATTTTTCTATACACAGGTAATGTATTCTACCAACACAGATGAACTTTCATGCTAAGCTTCTTACCCCAAGACTTGTCGGTGATGTTACACACGCCGTAGATGTTTAGAAAGATGAAAGTTGTGGGGAGGGCGATGAAGTAGAGAATTCCGTGAAGCAGACATGGAAGTTCACGAAAGTGGAGCAGTCCTGTCACCAGGAACATCCCGATCGTCGCAATGAAGTAAAATGTGTCCATCGCACTCAAAACTGCACGGAAAGACGTAATGGAAAACAATGCACCAAAACGGCAGCCCAAACAACTAAACCGTCGCAACAAACTACAGCTAGCAAAGCAATAATTTGGTTGAAAAAAATTAATAGAAGAGTTTTCATTCACAACAAATATATATATGCAATCAAACCCGACAATTTGGTCCATATATCACCTTCCTTAGGGCAATACTGACTGGTTCTATTTCGCACTCCAGCTAGGGGTCACTGCTTACAATGCGGTAACAAACGTTAAGTATTGCAATATGTACAAGATGTGACAGTCAGCAAAATGTTATCTGCATTTTGTTTGGTTATCCGCATCCAATATAACGTTATATAGAGCCACGTATGTATATGTGTATGTTTATTTTGGTTGTGAATGAACAAACAAAATAAAGAAGATAGGAAGGTGACACTTGACTTAACATTAACCAAATCAGCTTGACATAAGAGGTGTACAGAGTGTTATATTTACTCTCATTCACGCCGACCCCTCCAGAGGAGACAGCGCTGTTGCCAGCTGCAGTGAGAGTCCTTATGGTCACCACAATCTTCTCCACCAACGCTACAGCAGTCATGATCATGACGATCCCAAACGCGGCGCCCAAGGCCATGGCCCACTGCATGTAAAATGTGGCATAAAAAAGAAGAACCAAATAGAAATTTAAACGTTAAATAAATAAACGTACTTACCGTTAAGAAAATTTCTGCAATATTTTTGTCTCTGTGGGCTATCAGCGTAATTTTCATGAACTAGGGTGTGCATGGTATTGGTAGGAACGCCTTAATCATCTTGCTTTGAATGACTATCTTCAGATTACTGTCAAAGCATCAGTTATGGTGACTTCTCTCCCGGTCTGTCTGTCTGTCTGTCTGTGTCTCTGTCTCTGTCTCTGTCTCTGTCTCTGTCTGTGTCTCTGTCTGTGTCTCTGTCTCTGTCTGTGTCTCTGCCTCTGCCTCTGTCTCTGTCTGTGTCTTTGTCTCTGTCTGTGTCTCTGTCTCTGTATCCGTCTCCGTCACGTCTGTCTGTCTGTCTGTCTCTCTCTCTCTCAAACCTACCTTCAGCTGAGTCTCCTGCTCGCACTTCAGACAGACGTAACCAAACATGAAAGTGAAGATTGACATGATGGCTATGGTCGCCTCTAGAGGGAAACTACCGGACACGTAGAAGTCCAATCCTCCTGTAGATGTTGATGAATGGGAGAAGAAGAAAGCAAAAGTTTCATGAGAAATTATCCAGTAAAGTGTAACTTGTGTTGCCTGAAATGTCTCAGATTCATGTGTTAGAGGAAAATTGACCTGGAAAACCTTGTTACCAAAGCAAAAACAATGCTACTGACACCTACCGGCTGCAATGAGAATTGCAGTAGCTGGTCCAATCACGAAAGAACAGAAGAGAAGCGCCTGGTACAGTAAGAACAGGTGGGATACAGAAGGGTTGCTGGCAACCTTACACCACTTCCGAAGCAGCTCGAGCTGAGGATATTAAGCAACATTTCATGACTAAGAATGCTTCAAGGTGAACAGGCTGCTGAGTACAAAAAAACTCGTCAATATCTTCAAAGTTATGAATCAAAGTTATGAAAATCTATTATAGTATAGCTGCTGCAACGTTACATGAGGGGTCAATAAGCGTATGTGCTACTAGAAAAAACGAGATAGAATATTACACACAACTGGATCTATTTTACACTCATATTTCGTCTGACATCACTTTTCAAGCTTAGCCTCTTACCTGGTTGGCCACGGTAGACGGCCCCCACCGCCTGCGCTGGTTGAAGAACTCTTTGAAAGATTCAGGCACGAAAGTGCTGTTCTCGGCAATGGAGGTATACACCAACCGGCAGCCGCGCTCAACCTGGAGGGAAGCAAACAGGTAATTTAGAAATGCTTTCTTAATTCTTTTGCCTAGCGCTTGTCCATGGCAATAGTATTCATGTCTACATAAAGATCCACAAGTGTCCAATGGTGAAGGTGCCTCTATCGGAAGATTGACAGGATAGGCACGTTGGCGATTTGACATTTCCATATCTAAAATATGATTATATTTATTGGCTGATCAAAATATTTTTACATTTTAGCAGTTAATACTACACTTTGGCCAAGTGCGAGTGGTCTGAAAACGTGTGACCTTACCATGAGGGTGCAGAGCCAGCGATCTTCTCCCATGTCCTTCATAAGAAACTCCCTGGCCTTCCCTGCCTTGGTCGCGTAGGTAGAGACACACTTTCTGATGGCACTGCAGCGGTACACACTGAAGCAGCCCGGGCAGCACAGGACGGTTCCAAGTGTACTGTTGGCGGCCTAGAATACAACACACAAGGGTTTAGTGACAGCACAAACTGAGCTGATCAAATCATAGAAGCAAGTGAGCAAGCAATCAGCCAGCTAACCAACCAGCCAGCCAACCAACTCCCCAGCCACTCAGCAGCCAACCAGCCAGCCAGCCAACCAGCCAGCTAACCAACCAACCAGCCAGCCAGCCAACCAACTCCCCAGCCACTCAGCAGCCAACCAGCCAACCAACCAGCCAACCAACCAGCCAGCCAGCCAACCAACCAGCCAGCCAGCCAGCCAGCCAACCAGCCAGCCAACCAACTCCCCAGCCACTCAGCAGCCAGCCAGCCAGCCAGCCAACCAACTCCCCAGCCAGTCAGCGGCCAACCAGCCAACCAGCCCGCCAGCCAACCAGCCAGCCAGTCAACCAACCAACCAACCAGCCAGCCAGCCAGCCAATCAACCAACCAACCAGCCAGCCAGCCAACCAGCCAGCCAACCAACTCCCCAGCCAACCAACCAACACACCAACCAACCAACCAACCAGCCAGCCAACGAGCCAGCCAACGAACCAACCAACCAACCAACCAACCAACCAACCAACCAACCAACCAACCAACCAACCAACCAACCAACCAACTAACCAAACAGGCAAATATAAAGCAAAGAAACAAGCAAACCAACATCACAGCCTGTGCGTTCATTTGTTTTACGATAATGAAGGTATACATACCTTTTGAAACCAGTGTCCTACTGCATAGTCGAACAGTTGTAACCAGTACATAGGCCCAGAGCCCAGGCAGTGTGTCCTTCCGCATACAGCTCCCACATCCGGGTTCCACTGGGCCAGGTCAAGCAGCTTATTGGCTGACTTTGGAGTGAACTTGACGTCCGCATCGGTTGCAAGGATGTACGTGTCACGGTCAAGGTCATCACCTAATAAGCATTTAGCGGGACCCTTTACAAAGTACACACACGTCGATGAAGGTTAGACATCCAGACTCGAGTAACTGGATATGATTTCTGAAACGGTCAGACGTCTCAACTAGCATCCACTAGTTTTCGTCAGTGACACTGAAGCGACCTTGTTACCTCCATGAAAAATGGAAGGATAGTTTTTGAGTCTGTGTGTGTGCCTGTGTGTGTGTCTCTGTGTGTGTCTGGGTGTTTGAACTTGAGAACCTCTTGACTACAATGATATTTGGTGTGTGGGTAGGTGTTAAGAAGACGAAGGTCAAGGTCAATTTTGGGCCCCCTGGTGTGTGACCTTGGTACTGCAGCATAGCTTCAATATTTATAATCTTTTTACTTGGACAAGCTATGGTCTTGATTTCTTGGTGGCAGATAGCTTTTGATGCAAGGAAGAAGTGGTGTATGTTTGGGCCCCCTAGCAGCTTGCTCTGGAACTGCAGGAGCGTTTTTGTCAAAATCTTCTTAGGAGCATAATGGAACATAGGAATGATGGATTTCCATGATATTTGGTATGCAGGTACCTGTGGCAGTGACGTACATAAAGAAGTGCAAATTATGCAAATATGGACTTGAGGAAAATCTATATTTACAGTGTTTCCAATATAGGACTCAAATACATGTTACATAATGTGTAGTTTGTGGCAGGCGGAAGTTAAGCAGATACTAATTATGCAAGTAAGTCCCTAATTTGCATAATTGATTTGAAAGTGTCCTAATTCTTCTTAGTACGTGTATAAAATGATTTGGCTATCAACACTGTGACGTGTAAGTTAGTGAAAGGTGTACATAAGCAAGCATACATTATGCAAACGTCAAAGTCATTTGCATAATCAGAATATTTCATAGAGGTATGAGGTCTCCGAACTCTTGTTTGAGAGAGTTTTTATATCCTATATGAATTGAAAAACTCTCTCAAACAAGGTCACTCCGGTGTCACTGACAAAAACTAGTGAATGCTAGTTGAAACGTCTGACCGTTTCAAAAATCATATCCAGTTGCTTGAGTAATTGCTTTTTGGCGTACTTTACAAAGTACTATGGGCTGTAATTTACATAGATCAAACTAATCATTTTAATTTCATAGAGTGGTCTTTCCACGGTGCACAGGCGTTGGTGAAACAATCCATACTTCATTCGTCAGTTGATTAGACGTCTTAGGTAATCATTACTTGCAACCATATTGTGTCATTGAACGCAAAAGAAAATATAATATCAAAAGTACCTTGCCCAAGTATTTCCATTCTCAAAGACGGTGCTTTTGGTGAGATATCGTACTTTCTTTCCCAATCAAGCAGTGTGATGGTCAGTCTGTCCGTTCGGATATGGGGTTCTAGGGTCAACGTTGTTTTACTGTGCTGGTGGGGTTCGTCAGGCCACTGGACGACCCTCTCCTATATTTGATATATGTTAGAAAGAATCAGCAACTATCTGTTTAATACAAAATACAATTGATAGCTTGATAACAATAAGTCTTGTTAGACAACGTATCAACTAGTTTATAATAGATGCTTCACCTATGAGTAACCTACCTGATTAGCAACCTTGATCTTGGTCACACGTCTCCCCATGTCCCCAGCTTGTAGTATGATGCCTGTCACTGATGACTTTTCCTTTAAGTCTATGGATATTTTCTGTGGACATATATGAAATGTAACATCATGGCAAAACATGTATGCTGCCAATTGCTAATAAAAGTTGGTATGTCCCGATGTAGATCTATGGCATCTTTGATTCCTTCATCATAGTAGCCGTTTGGGATAGTGTTCTTCTCGCCGCAAAAGCGCCACCTACATCGGCTACATATAGCGGCGAGAAGCAGAACTCCAGTTAGAAGCTCTGAGGAAGATGTCTGACAGACATCGAAACGTCAGCAAGTAAGTCAAATTTTGGTTGTGAAAAAGAATTCTCATATATCCTTCATCATAGTAGTCTTGTGCAATGAAACCTGATTACGTCGATAAAGGTGAGACATCCAAGTAAAAATATACGCCCAAAAGCAGAAGGCCATCTACATAACGGTACGCCAACCATCACTACATGTTAAATATAATCATAGATGTACTTTCAGGCTAGACTTGTCTATATTGATCAAAATACTGATGTACCTGTTCAGCGGCAGTGTTGCCATTCCATGGTTTTTCTGCATCAAGTCGGAGGGAGTTCTCATGACTGCATTTCGGTGTTACCTTGATCTGCTTGTCTTTGATCGCACCACTTTTCATGCCGAGGGGTTTGTTGGACGCTACGAATGCCATCAGGTACTGAGTTAGTAGCTTTGACAGCGCAATGCAAAAGTCAATTACATTACCATTTGGACCCGTTTTGAATGGAATGGTGCAATTTGTTACTTTCTTCCTTCCTTTAAGTAATGACAAGTACCTTTGAAAAACAACTGGCTTTCCTTAACGGTGGCGCAGCTGTTATCAAAATTGTTGGTGACTAAATAATTGTATATATCAAAATAGACGCACATGCCCCTCAATTTAGAAATATTCTTAAACAGCATAGTTAAGGCCTTAAGGTTCAATGACCCGCCCTAAGGTGTATAAGTTGCCATAATTCATGGTAGATTCCTATACCTACCGAATGAACGACAGAGCACATATATATCAGGGCGGGTCATTAAGTCAACAAAATGAAGAACAAACGTGTATTACCGTCGGCGTGTCCAAGTATCTCCATCCTCAGACAAGGTGGCTGTCGTGGAGTATCGTTCTTCCCTGTCCAGTCCAGCAGTGTGATGGTCAATTTGTCGGTCAGAACTTTTGTTTTCAAGAGGCAGGTGACTGTGATGTTGCCATAGACTGTGTCTGGGTGGTCTGCGTGTCCAATTGGTGTTTTAGGCCGCGTGTTGTTGGTGTCAGACCACGCCAGGGATGTATCAGAAGAGGCCTGGGTTGTCCAAAAAGTCTCGACGTCTATTAGCTAGGTGTGTTATAAAAAAATGATTCAATTACCTTTTCTGTAAATCGTGTGATATTCCGATATCACTTCGTAAACTGAACGTCATGTTATATTGACAGCATAAGAAACTAAGGGATGAGGTCCCTACCTACCTCATTCCCAACCTTGATCTTCTTCACGCGTTCGCCCATGGCTCCAGCTTGCAATATGATGCCAGTCACCCGAGACTCTTTATTCAACGTTATGTTTAACGTCTGCAGCAGGGAATGACAGAATGAATAGCGAGTTATTTTCCTTGGTGTTTTTCTGCTTGTCTAGGGATGTTGTAGCAGTTTTACATTGCGTGTCTACCTATTGGACAGAAGAATGGATGTTGACAGTAATCCACTGTACATCTTACCTGTTCAGTATCAGTGGTGCCCTCCCAAGGCTGTTTTGCATGCAGGCGGAGACAGTTGTTTTCGTGACACGTGGATTGCGATGAGTCTATAATCTTTCCATCCGCGATAGCACCACTTTCCATACCGAGTGGTTTGTAGTAGGCTAGAAATAGAAGTCAATAGAGAAGTGTATGTAACCTAGACTGGTAAATACAAGTACAGAAAAATACATTAACTTACACGTAAGCTATTTGCCATGCTATAGCAAGCGGTCATAGATTTGTAAGCAGTAGGTAACGCTAGGATATTAGTGGAAATCTGCACAGCTAGCTGAGTAGCAGCTCAATTCACCACTATAAACAGCAAGAGAATATACAAGCCCGTCAACTAAGACCTAGGTCTGGAATTCTTTAACATAACATAACATTAGCAAATGTCTTACCCATGTAATTCAGGATGTAGGTCATGTACATGATCTGACTCCAACGTTTCTTGTTTTTCACCTATACAGAAATGCAGAATAATATTTAACATACAATGAGCTGTTTATGTGCATCCGATCCAATAGCATCTTTAAAGTTGATACACATGTTAAAGATCTGTATCATATTTCAATACGATATGCTGCCATTTTTATGATTATCTACCTGCCATTTCTGCATTGGTCATTTTCATATCGGTTGCCACTTCTGCCTTAGAGCGTAGGTCTACAAGCAGCTTACTTCTACAAGTAGTTGTCAAGGTGACTATAAAATATATGGGATTGCCAATACATTTATCTTTACACTTATATGTTGATTTCATGACACCTACCAGAAGGTTATCCTTGAGATGGATGTAGAACTTCATGCCCCTGTTGCTGTCTCCATCAGCTCTCCAGTCGAACTGCAGCTGCAGCCCGTACGGAGTCTGCCACTTGATGCAGTCATCAAGGAGACTGTGAGGGCGGCCATCGGCTCCTGTCACTGTGTATTTAAACAAGGAAACAGTGGTTTTCTAATTCTGCAGCTGTCAATAGCAAATATCAAAGTGGTATGTTTACAAGGCTGATCATGGCATCATTGTCTTGCTCGGGAGAATGATCATACTCAATAGCAATGAACATATTTCTAGGTGAGTTCATCAACTTCGAACTTACACCAATAATTATAAACAAAATTAATGTTCAGGGCTTTAAACTTTCCTAACCATAACTTGAGAACGACAATAACCTCACCTTCAGTCATCTCGTGAATGATTGACAGGAGCTGGATAGCGAAAGGTTGGAGTTCAAGTTGTCTGCAGCCGTCATCAAACAGGATGTGGGACTCGTACTTCCGGCGGTCCTCCTTGCAGGGGCTCGTCGCCATGTTCCGGATTGATTTCATCAGCTGTGTCATTTCCTCTTTAGACTGAAAGTAAAAATTATCACTCCAACTTAAGTACTTGTAGGTACGGTACGGTATGTAGGTACGGCATAGCAAGCGATGTTAAACTAATATAACCCAAGACAGGTACTGAGGGAAAGACTTGTGAAGAATCTGTAAGAATGATGCCTTTACCTCACGGTACATTGTGGTGCAAATATAGACGTGTGTATTCTTGACTGTCGTGTCTTTGTCCCTGTGATCTTCGGGGCTGTTAAACTCTGTCTTCTTGTTCAGCAACAGATGTTGGTTCAGGAACACGGCGTTGTAGCCAGGAACCCAAAACAGCTGCATAGAATTTTCATTTCAGGCACAAAGTCCCATATCATTGCATTATAGATTACGAATAAACATACAAACATACAAAGCTGAAAAAGATTAACCCTATCCAGACGGGGGGGGGGGGGCTAAAAGTGCCCGCGCCAACTTTGACGTCGGATAACTGCCGAACGACGTGTGCTAGGACTACGAAACTTGGTGACTTTTCCTAAAATATTCTTAGCAACAATTCTGCGAAAAAAATTTTAGTGTATGATATTTCGTGTTGCCATGGCAACGGGTTTCTGACAGGCATATTTTACGAAGTTTACTAATTTCAGTTTGAATTATGGGATTTCATAGCTTTATTGCTAAACCAAACTTGTTCATCTATATAATTAAGATCCTGTGTAATTTTAAGTTACATTTCTAATTAATTATTCATAATTTATGCTAATTTGATGACGTCATGGGTCAAAATCCAAGATGGCGGACAATGCCATTTTTAACGATAAATACATGTTATTTTTACTCAAATTCCGTCAGAATCTTTTATTTTCTTACAAAACACAATCATTTGAACCTTTTTAGTCCACTTCCATTGGGTTTTGGGGTTATATGTGGAAAAAATCGTATTTTAGAAAATTCAAGCTTGTCGATCCAAGATGGCGGACAAATGACGTCATTTTCTGACGTCATATTGGCGTCAGTGTCGTCGTCATTGGCAACAAAAGTTTTGGCAGACTTAGACGCCAATACGATAACCTTAATAGTCATCGTTTTCTTGAATTCCTTTAAGTATAGCGGAAATTTCATATGTAGACGATTTTACCCAAAAATATGACATTATGACGTCATAATTACGTCATATTACGTCATAACGATACCAAACTTACAGAATACTGTAAATGCATTTAATTTCGCGGGGATTTAATTTCGCGGTAGCGGCAAAATGGACATTTCGCGGTGGATTTAATTTCGCGGTAGCGCCATCCCGCAAAATTCAATGCATTTTCAGCACTGCACTGTAGTCACGAACTGCCGTGTAAAACCCGGCGCCTCTACAAACCGCCAGTCGGAAAACACTTGCTGGTTACCCGGTAAGGGTCCTATACAGACGGATAGAACAGTTTCCATGCTTTTGACTTGTTCTTGCGTGAGCCACTGTTACTGATCTAATCGTATCTACCCTCTCAATACGTAATAGTATACAGTAGTACGACCTTTGTATCATGGTGAACATACTGTACAGTACTGTAATACAGTTGGTCGTATGAAAAAATTACATGTGTGTCTTCAGTCAAGACTTCACCATAGTAAGTATGTCAAACATTTCATTATACAGTGACAAAGACAGTAGTAGTATGTACATGGAGCGGAAAAGGGGCACCTTAGGCGGCGCCAGCAGACGAAATATTCGCGGTGGATTTAATTTCGCGGTGAAGCGGCCGCCGCGAAAACCGCGAATATTAATCCACCGCGAATGTTTTTGCATTTACAGTATATAAAACTTAACTAGTACATCATCCCCTCCAAATTTGGGGATCGTAACTTAAGCCGTTTTGAAATTAGGAAGGGGGGGTCAAAAGGGCCCCCCCCCCCCCCCCCCGGTCCCAGGTATCCCCCAAAAGCCCGGTCTGGATAGGTTTTAAAGTACAACATAGTGAAATAAAATACAGTGGTGGTTAAATCTGTGAAGATTGCCTGAAAATAACTCTAACTCTAAAATCAAGTTATTGTCAAAGTTATTTCACTTGCTTTAGTGTCACTTATTAAGATTTCTAGGAATTTTGCTCAACGTTTGATCCATATACTAAAACAAATTTTACTACAGAGACCCAGTGTCTTACCTTTGCCTCTGGTTCCATGACTTCTACGGGACTCAAGCTGATGGTCACTACCATCACCAACTCTGTCAGCAGCATCGCTATCATAGCGACCCATGTCCCCACCTGGGCATCTCCGGCAGTCTCACACAGGTTTAAACCCGGAATGGTCAGCGATAGGAACTCGCAGAAAGGAGGGACGTGCACCGCAAGTACAAAACAGAGAGACGAGACCACAATGGATAGTATAAAGGCGAGTTGTAGCTTGCTCTTGAGGGCGACCACTACGAGCAACAGCACGCCAGTCGCACAGCAGATGTTGGTCAGGAACGCGAGGAAATAGCTCCAGTTTCTGTCGATCCGCCACAACGGTTGTGCTGCCCACTGCCACATAAGGCTAGGATCTTCAACTGTTCCGTCAAAATATACAATGGCGTAGATTATTGGGAATGTCAAGAGGAATTTCACAAGGTTGGAGATTATTCCCATCTTCCATCGCGCGCTAGTCTTAAAGTCGTTATCGTCACACGCTATTTCTTCAAAAGGTTGCACTTCGTCCCTTCCAGCTTGAGATCTCTGTGATTTCTTTAAAGTCATCTTCTTGAAAAGCTTGATATCGGGAGTCCACGCCAATGTCAAGGGCAGTAGGGTGACGAGAAATGTGGCCGACGAATGAAGAGAATACCCTATCAGACCAACGGTACACGCGACCAACCCCACTGCAAAGGCTACTATTAACCATCCATTTCTTTTGTGAATTATTTCATGTTTACTTGGGCAGCAGCGATTTGTGAGCTGTTGGCCGAACTGCACCAGTAGGGGGAACAGGTGCACGGCATTCATGGCCATGACGTTAGCGATCTGAGACGATGTTGCCGATGGAAGAACGACCAAGATGAAGAAGCCGACACCGAACACTTCAAAGATACTCATTGCGATTCCCTGCAAATTCCAGATTGGCAAAAGACATTACAGGATATTTGATTTTTTCTTATCAGTCAGTCAATCAATCAATCAATCAATCAATCAATCAATCAATCAAATGGGAACAGGTTACATGTAATACATTAGCGCAAAAGCGAATTGTAGTCTGACAGTACATGACATTGCTAGCTCTATACTCAATAGAAACCAGGTGAATTCAACAAAGACTTGACGTAGTTAACATGGTTCCTATTCACAGAGGTCTTTTAAAACTCAAGCACAAAGAAATGTGTTTGTATTGAACAAACGGCAGACCATTCAAAACATTATTAGTATTTGAAAAGTAATCATTCAACACGGTACAAAGTACCCAAAGCTGGCAGAGTAGAATGAAAGGGTTAAAAAGAGTTCGAGCTTGACAAACTTTGGGAAGGTAGAGCAATGATGTCATGTGCCATGGCAACATCTTTTCACAGTTTAAACGAGTGCCTTTATATTTACCTACGATGTTCAGTACACAGAAGTATTTGTTCCGTCCAAAGTCAATAACCATGTGATACTCATGCACATGCCAAAAATAAGCTAGCTAGGTCAAGATGATAATTTGGTCAAGGCAGTAAAAACACCACACGATAGCTGGACAGACAATGTACAATCGACTCTATTACACAATGAGTATATAAGATAAATACATATAGAATTCTCTCAAAACCCAAGCAGGTAAGCACACCTGTATGTGACCACAATTGTAATTCTCAAATTGTTTGTGTTTGTTCATTAGTTGTCTTAATTCTGTGTCTTTGGGTTCATTTATTTTAGATAGCCTCAAAATATTTCAGGTAGACATAGCAAACGTATGAATAGATGTCTGTATTGCAGAACATGGCGCAAAAGTTGGACGTTTTCTCTAGAAAAAATATGACTCCTTTTTTAAACACATTTCATTAAAAGTGTTCATCTAAGGTCGAATACAAGGCCGCACAATTCTAGGCAAGCACTACTCCTCCTACTTAGAGGCCTGCCAACAACTCAACCTCCCGACACTTGAGGCTAGACGGACCCTGTTATGTAGAAAGTTCGGACTCAGACTGTTAAACTCTCCCCTCTACCGTGACTGGCTTCCACCGTCCCGTGGCGAGATCAGCGGCCGTCTCACCAGAACTTGTAATAATCTGAACTCTGTTCTCACTAGAACTGCCCGGTACCATAACAGCAGCATTCCTTTCCTTGTCAGACTGCTAAATTCATCCTAGTACTGATGCTAAAGCACATCTGAATTCCGAACAGACCTGTTTGCTGCTCTTCACCCACTGCATATATACTTTAGTGCTACATGATGGAAAATCACGATTAATTGAATGTACAATTATTATATTAGTTTTTAATCGCGTAATTCATTTATAAATATTTCAATCCTTGCTTCTTATCTTAATGTGCTAGGAATTTTATCGTATATAATGTATGGACTCATAACTGTGCTGAATGTAATGTCATTACCTCAATTCAGCCGCAAGGCTGCGATCCGTATGACATGCTTGCCAAATAAACCATTATATATATACGTATATGTCTCTGGGCAAAAAGTACACGGAAAATAAATATTTCCAAAAGAACTGACTGAACACCGGCCGACTCATTCCAGTGCTACCGTGCACAGCCGAATGTTTCCCAAGTTTCAAAGCAATTTGGCTGGCGCAGCCGAACACCAGCTACCACTGCCAACCTAATACACCCGAACCATTCCCAACCCTGGTCGGGGAAAGGTCGGTAGGCCATGTTCAGCTTTGTGTAGGCTGTTTTAGCATGTCGCCAAATTTAGTAAAAAACGTTACCATTTTAGTAGGACGGTCGTAGTATTTACATTAGTCACACATATGCCATAAATTGGCCGTTTTTGTGGCGCTTTACAGTTGTTCCTGGATTTATAAGGAACAAGACTGGATTGTTTGCTGCTATTTGTATCACACTTTGAGTAACAAAACGTTTCACCATAACGACTTAACATATGGTACTATTGTTCAATGCTTTATACGTTATCTCTTAACCTTACATAAGAAAGGCCCTAGGAACATCCTCCGGTACCTAAACGATGTAGCCACAAGCTGCATATCATTTTCAATTAAAATTTACTATGTCTACTGTGGTAACACCTTTAAAATTTGTTATGTCTTCCTATATATATATACATGACCAATGTGTTGCAAAAAGCATAAGTTGCCATGTATCTTCACAACCTTCGCTGTCAGTAGTTATATTGTTAGGTACCAAACAAAATTATGAGAGTTTATCTTAACTATCAAAAAAAAGAAACATAATCATTTACTCACTGTTGCCGCCGCAGGTTTTGTCGGCCATGGAACCCGGCTGTTACAGGCCCCCTTCCAAAAACTCCACAGGAAAACACCGGCGTAAGGGATCATCATGACCATTGACAGTGTCGTTATGGTCGCGATGCGGACACAGTCTGTGTCTTCTGGATCCACAGCGGTCCCGTTTTCTGTCATGCGGCAAAACGTATCGTCTGACGAGCATCTTACCAGGTTACAAGTAGCGTAGCCGGTCGTGGTTTGGTTTGCGGTGGCGCGAAGGGGATAAACTAGGACCAGAAGAGACAACTTCGTGGAAAATATACCTAACGTTATTGCCAAGAACAGCACGAGTGCAAGTATTATCTTGGTGACCCTCGACGACCAAATTTTACAACAAGACTCGTCATTATCTTCCTCAGAGCTGTCTTCATCGCGCTCGTAGACTGCCAGTGGTGGTTCGTCTTCGGTTTGGTCGTTTTGTCCATCTTGGTTTCCCGCTGAATTTTCTTCGGTCGGTGGATTTGCCATTTCGTGACCAGCGAGGTTCCACTGGTCCATTTCAATATTTTCATCATTTTCCATGATTTGGTTTTGGTAACTGCATCAATATTTCGACCTCCTTTTCTCAACCTAAGACACGCCTCGAATGAGTTCGAAGACTCAGCGCTTCGCAAGTCTAGAAACAAGCATCGGGATTATAGGAAGGGTGGTATAGGTTCTTGGAAAAAAATCTAGCCACGAGTCGGAAAACAACATGAAAATCATCGGAAATGTGGTACACTTCCTAGAAAAAATCTACCTGCCAAAAAAGATTGTCACATGCCCGGTTAAGTACATCGGTATTGTCGGAACGGACGTACTGGTTCCCGGAACCGTATGGTGCCACCGGCACAGCAAACTAACTCAACAATGGGTCTCAGTGCGTTCATGTTAATCATTAACTACCTTCAATTGGTGGTCAAGGACCATTGGAACTTAGTCAGCATTTACGTGAGAAGAGGCACGTATGTTTATACCTGTACTGGTGACCTCTTTTGAATATAGACCACGTTTTGGAAATTCTTTAGATTGACTATCCTCTCTACAGTGACCACCAGTGAACTGTCCATACTGAACACTTAAACCGAGTCTCTTTAGAGCACGTGTGGTGCTATACACATGTTCGACTGTTTTATTGTTATTGTTATTGGGTGGGCCGACTACTCAGCCAGGGGCTGAATTGCGAGGAGTTTACAATAGGCGGGGCTAAGTCGCAAGGGTCTGGATAGAGCTGCCATTCGGCGCCACTCAGGTGACCTCAATACGACTGTCGCAAGTGTCTGGAGCGAGCTGCAATTTGGCGCCACTCAGGTGACCTCGATACGACAGTAAAATAGTCTCAAACAATTGAAAATGTCAACATGCATGACGTACAATCTGTTATGTGTACGAGTATGCATATGTATTGTATGTACGTTGCGAATGGCAAAGATTTCTTCAGTCTGCTTTCGGTATATGAAAACAAATAGACGTAACCGGGTTTCATAGCCTTTAATCATTTCGTTATCATGTCTACTGTTTAGTTGTCTTTCTTTCCGACTTGTAATCTATTCAGTCAATCTAACTACATGCATACGAACTGCTTATGTCGTTATTATCATCATCGTCATTTCAAAGATGAATAAAGTCTTACTTTTGGTGAATAATGTCTTCGCCCAGAATTCCTGTTGTTCGTTATCTAATTTTTGTTTATGTCATACCTGTGACGCGAAAACGTTCGATACGGGTGTTCCGGACCGGCTGATAACTTTCCGTACGGCCCGGGCTTATCACACAGGCTCCATTCGAATAAATCGAACTGTTTCGAGTGGGCCGAGTACGGCGCCATCGGAAGTTCGAATACCTGATTCGGACGTTGGAACATTACTGTTGCAACGCTTTTTTTTCGAGGGCAACAAATTTGTTCAACTTCTGACGCATTTCGCATCAAAACAGTGGTTTTCTCAGGTGGGTATGACATAAATAAAATACAACACGTTGTATTCCGCATCACCCTCGGTCCCAGCCCTCCCACGGGTCGGATCACCCTCCGGCCTTCGGCCGTCGGGCGATCCGACCCGCGGTCGGGCTGGTACCTCGGGATATGGAACACACCGTGTTGTATTCTATATATATGCCCTCACATCCCTGTGACTCACAGATTGTTGTGAGTTACCATGGCAACATTCTGGTTTGGGTTGCCATAGTATTCTTCCAGACTGCTTGGGTTGCCATGGTAACCACAATAACCTCTCAGTGGTCGAGCATTTAATTTCTGTTGGTTAAACCTGTTTTCTCATTCAACTATAGACAAATAGACACAGGCACATATTTAACTATTTTCATTTTCTATCTTTTGGCTGTTACTTTATTGACACAAAAATCATCAGGATACTTTTGGAAAAAGACGAGAGATTTCAAACTTATGAGGAGGTTGGTTAAAAACCAATCATCGCCAGGACAGCACTCATGAAATTGACGTTGCACGGGCGATTTGGAAGTATTTGTGCTGAAGCGCCACCTAGCAATTCGCTGTAAAATCACAGAAACAGATCCGATGGTACAATCAGCACCAAGGTCAGTGCCAATAATGAAGCGCCACCTTGCAGATAGTCATGGAATGACAGCCAAACACACTGATGACACAGTCAATACAAAGGCAAGAACCATCGCCCCGTATTTATTATGTATTCTTATCCTGTGACAAATACTGTTAAAATTGATTTTCAGAGTCTTTTGTGTTCAAGAAGTGCATAGAGTGACACCAGTGTGGTACAATGGTATCACTTACCAAGTTCACAACTACAGTCATGCTACCACATTGGTGCCCTTTTTTTTGCGACGCAGCCGAAGCATTGTCCATTCACAAGTTTTCAAATACTGGATTAGGTCCAGGTTCAGGTCCGAAACTGGACCTGATCCTCTGGACCTGAACCGGACCTGGACCTGGATTTCTGTACCGGTACCCACCCCTAATTTCCAGTCATTCACAAACTACGTACCCTCCCCCACATTTTATTTATTTTTTTTTTATTGAGATTCTCCATATACATATGGAGGGTATGGCGAAACAGGTGTCAAAGGCTGCGTTGCCAGCTTTTTTTAAAAGCATTTCTTGTTACCACAGGCATGGCTACATTTCCTCACATGTGTCACTCATACAATTACAATTTTCCCATTTTGTTGCTGTCTCATGTTCAACATCTACGGATCCGGAGGGGAAAGATCTTGTGTGTTTTTGTTTTTTACAAAATCAGTCAAAAATTAATGAGCGAGCTGATGTCATCCATAGAATTTACATGCTGTGGCCTAGTAACGTATGGACTGCTGTTGTTTCTGACGGCGTTGCTATCCTCTCCTGGACAACTATAAAAAGGGACAATAATTATAATCTTCCCGCCAGACCAACGTTAACACCTGGGTCCAGAAGCTTTTAGGCTTCTTCGTATGTCTGAAAATGTGCATGTCAGCCATCTTGGCCCTAATTCCGATATGATGAGGCCTCTTAACAGCGTCATAACGTCGGGAAACGCTATGAATCGTATCTCCTATCTTATCTTCTACTTTGAGGTTTTTTGAGACGGTGGTTCGTCTGAACGCAGGATTCCGTTCCCGTCGCAAAATGGGCTGTGGTGGCCACAGCAAGGTCATCACATCACAGTCAATTAGGTAAGTTTTTCTGCAAAATACTAAGAAAATACAAATTCGTGCCCTTTTTTACCAATTTGGCGTAGGCAATGCGTCCGAAGCGTTTAATTAGCCAATCGCTATCCATCTATTCGATACGGTAGATGTAATTACGGAGAGGATATAGGTAGAACTCTGTAGATGTGGGTAGATGCCTGTTTATTATGAAGATATATGTCGGTAGTTGTAGGTAGAGGCCTGTAGAATAGATGTAGATAGAGGACTGTAGACGCCTGTAGATGTAAGTAGGGGCCTGTAGATGTAGGTAGGGGCCTGTAGATGTAGACGCCTGTAGATGTAGGTAGACGCCTGTAGATGTAGGTAGACGTCTGTAGATGTAGACGCCTGTAGATGTAGGTAGGGGCCTGTAGATGTAGGCAGAGGCCTGTAGATGTAGGTAGAGATGTTTGTAGATTTGGGTAGAGGGCTGCAAATTTACATGCAGGAAGATGCCTGTAGATGTAGATATCAGTAAAGGTCTGGAGATGTGCGTAGAGGTCTGTAGATGTGCGTAGAAGCCTTTAAGTGTACGTAGAGGCCTGTACATGAAAGCAGAGGCCGGCAGATGTAGGTAGAGGTGGTAAATATTGGTAGACCTGATTGATTTGCTACAGCTCAATTCTGTATCATGGTGAGAAATATACCATGTAGACATAAATTAGGTCAAGGACGCATATAATGTATCTAACCAAGGACGTTATATAACGTCATTAATCAGATACGTCCCCAATTTGATAAACTCGTTAATGTAAATATGACGTCTTTGGTTAGATACGTCCCCAAGTCATTTATGTAGGCTGATCCTGACTTATGACTAATCTATGGATTCTCTGTTCGAGCTCTTGCCAAGCCGCTATATCCGGGATGTTTGGGTTCCACGCATTATGACCTGCAGTTCGTTTTGTATGTTTTTTTTTTTTTTATTCTATGCAAAAATACAACAAAGATCGTGAAGAGTACACTCAACTTGTATTCAACTTATATATGATCATGTGAAATTACTTAAGTTTTAATCATGATAAAATTGTGTGTTATATTGATGGCGTCAATTTTGATAGCCTCCTTCCGATAAGTATCAATAATTGTTTTGCGTCATCAAAAGGGGATTAATTACTCACCGCATGTAATACGGCCTCCATGTCACGTAGGGCAGTGTTAAGTCTCTGTCCCACATTCAGGACATCCCCACGACTTAGGCCCGACCAATCCTCAACCATGATCGTCGCTGGTTTCGGAGTAGCCTGAAATTCATTTCCTACTCTAACTCCAGTTCACTTCTCTGATCGCATTCGATTATAATATTTCTTTTTGTTTGTTTGAACCTTTGTTTATTCATAAAAGCTCAAATTGACCTGCAGGCCGCTTTTCACTGAGGTCACGAGGGAAGAGGCAAGGGTCACACAAAGTATATACACAGTTAACATCATATGACCTATATTCTTTCCTTCTTTAGCTTCGCCAAGAAGATTATGTTTTTGCCGACTTGGGTCTGTATGTAGGTCAACAGGATATAACTCGAGAAATTGTGGATGGAACTTTTTTATTTTTTGCAGGTGTGTAGCGGTTGTTGAAAGGCATGCCTAGTTCGAAAATGGGTTACCTGGCGTTTTCCTATGGTACATTAGCGAGCTTGGTATTTTTTTTGGGTGTTTTTTCGGGAAGCATAAGTCAAAATGTAGCTGGGCGATTTCCACGATATTTGGCAGGTCTGTAGCGGTTGTGGAAAGGATTGTCATGTGCGAGAATGGTTTACCTACCTTTTACCTATGGTGCCGTAGCTGGCTTTGTATGTAAGTGCGTTTGTCTGTATGCAAGATAACTCGAGATGTTCTTGATGGATGCTAATGATATTTGGTTGATAGGTAGGGGACACAAAAAGGAAGGTCAAGTTCGATAATGGGCCTCCTGGCAAATTGTTTTGGTACTGTAAGTGAGCATCAAAGTTTGCGCCTAAATTTTACAGAAGTGCCAGGTTCATGATTTTTTACTGGTGGATAGCTGTTGGTACTAGGAGTCAATGGTCTAATTTTGGGCCCCCTAGCAGCTTGTTTGGAATTGCAGTGGGTGTTATATTTCGTAACTTTTTAGATGGATAACTCCTGAGGGGATTGATGGATATTTTTTTTGTTTTTGGTAGGTAGGTACTTTGGATGATTATCAACATAATGAGATGCAAATAATATAAATCACTCTGTATTTAATATAATTACTTAGGGAAACTTCTATAACGGTTGAAAAATACTTTTGACGGAGTCACCTGAAAGGACTTGAATCGACCCATAGATGTCTAAAAATAGAGAAGAAGTAGGTCAACAGAGCCAGTGGAAGCAGAGGCTCCCTGATAAACAGACGTTGTCTTGGAAGCATGAAATTCTGATTGACCAGGGATGTTACCAGGTCATCCGTGTACTATTCCGCCAGGCTGGAGTCTGGTAGAGACTACTGGCTGAAAAAATGCCTATAAATGGTCATGGTTCATGTTAGCAAAATACAAAGCCTGACCGTGTCCAACACGTATCCATAAAATTAAGCAATTAAACAGCTTGCTGAATTGATGTCAATACGACGGCACACAGCAAAGGATTCATAGCAGTTGAAATATAACATATCTATATACAAGTGTTGCTTATATCTATATACAGATCAACAATAAAAGCAACACTATAATGGGAACGGTAAAAATGTAGTAGAGGGAACTTGACGAATATCACTTGATATAAAGATGTAGGGCTAATATCTACGAGACACTTCAGGTGTATTTTCTTATGATGGACTGCAAGGAAACTTGGTGTTCCATGTGCCAGTAACACTACAAGGGTCTAAACAAACGAATAAGCACTACGTAAAGTTAGTAATATAACATAATTGAACACTGACGGCTTGTAACACATAGTAGCTACATCTGTGAACTAGGTTAAAACAACAAGTGACCAAGTGCTGGGACAAGACAGCCTTGGATGTCTGAAACCCAACATGTTGCAGAACAGCACTTAGGTCAAAAGGGTCACCGTCAATTATCCACGCGTGCCTCAACTCTTAACAGAGATGTCATATTGTAAGGGAAAGGTCGGCTAGAAAGAACTGACATCATTGTGAGAAACACAAATCGCCAAAGGTGACAGGCGGCTGTCATCGGACAGTCACAGAAATCATAACCTTTGACTCTGTAAAATACCTCTGACTTAACTCGCGACTGCAAAACTTTACTTTCTATTTTCATGAGATGGAAACTAACGTCCACCAAGGCGGGGGTCGTAGCAATCCTTACATATGGCCCTTAGATGACCCTTGGTGAGTTAAAAAGGTCCGTAAATTGGAAGGAACAACAGTAGCCGGGGTTTGGTGAGTGACGAATGCAATTATCGGCGTGTTCTTGTGGTTTCCAGGTTTCCAAGACCTACCCACATACCAAATATCACTACAATCCATTCAGCCGGTCTTCAATTTGCTGGTTTCTACATACATACATACATACATACATACATACATACATACAAACGCTACCCAAAACATAACCAGCTCTCCGAAAGTAATTATGACAACACAAAATAGAACAGTAACGTCATACCTGTACAAATTGTTCTGATTATGCAAAGACATTCATTCACATCGCCAAAAAATTTGCTGCATTATGTACACCAACAGAATAGACTAATCTACTCACAATGTTCATAATCCAACCAACCACTACATGTGACTAGATAACATATGGACTTATACACGTACACATTAATCATTCAAGAAGAACGATCTTCCATAGAAATTGTTTATCTGGCGAAGATATGTGTTCGAGGAACTCTAGTTCTTTCTTTATTCGCACATAACATGGCTTAAAAACAAATGTAAACACAGAAATGAAGGACATGCGGGGGGTGGGCAGAAGCCTAATATGTGGCTTTTCTTGGGCCTCCCCCAGAACTAAGTCACAGAAATAATAATTATTCATAATCAAATTGAACGAAAAATGCACATAAGTTGAAATCATTATGTGAAGTATACTTATGGAATAGAAGTTATATTACAAATGATCAAATGAAACTAGAGTTCGGCGACCTCATACCTCCATGAAAATTTAGAGCTTTTGTAAATTTCATGCAAATGACTAAGACATTAACATAATTTATGCATGGTGTTGTTCATCATTGACAAACGTACACGTGTCACAATTATAAAATTTCCATTATCATAAAGCGGTTTTGCAATTTTTACATAAATTATGCAAATAAGTTCCTCATTACCATATTTAGTATCTGCTTATATTCCACCTATCATAATTAACATGTGTTACATTTATTGAAGTCCAGTTATTGAAAACAATGGAATTATACAATTTCCTCATTGATTATGCAAATTAAGTCCTCATTTGCATAACATGTATATCATTATGAACATCTTTGCCTAAGGTACCCGCGTGCCTAATATGATGCCAATCCGTCAATCCTTTCTGCAGTTATCCTCTTTGGAATGTCTTGACAAAAACGCCCCTGCAGTTCCTAAATTAGATGTTAGGGGGCTGAACTTGCTCCACTTTGTCATGACACTGAAAGCTATCTACCATTTAAATTTCAAGACCATATCACGTCCAAGACAAGAGATACATAGAAAAAACTGCTATGATTGAATGTTGTCATTAATTATGCAAATTTGCTCCTATTTTGCATAATTAGTATTTCATCTTGTACAACATTGTCCAAGATACCTCGTACCAAAAATCATGAAAATCCGTTGTTCCCTTCTTGAGTTATCCTCGTCAGAAGTTTTTGACAAAAATGCCCCTGATATCCCAAAACTAGACGTTAGGGGGGCCAAACTTATGTCACTTCTTCCTGAGCACAAGAGCTATCAAATACTTAAAAATCGTGACCATAGCATGTTCAGAACACCAAGATAGCAAAACCGGAAGTTGCGCTGCAGTACCAAGGGGAGCCGCTAGGGGGCCCAAAATCTAATCATTTCCAGCTTTCATCACACCCTACCAACACACCAAGTATCAAACCAATCCACCCAGCCGTTCTTGAGTTATCTTGTTTACACACAGACAGACACACAGACAGACAAACGCGGGGTAAAATATAACCTCCATGACATTTCATGGAGGTAATAATAAATACAAAACAAAATTTGACAAATCATATACAAGTAAGTTGGAATTTGACAAAAAAGGTAGGATCTCCTACATGGCTTTTGTTTTCCAAAATGAATAGTCGCTTGTTGCAGACGACTTTTAAAAGCTAGTAGACAACCTCGAGCACCGACCAACTCCCGGCCACAGATGATGTTGGTCGCGACTGTCATGGTCTGGAGAAGGTCTGAAAATCAATCAAACTTGACCTGTTCTGTGCTGCTGCTACAGATTTACCTCGCCATTCGATGCAGTTTGCTGCGGTATGCCGCATTTCAGTGAGAAATGCCCCAAACCCAAAGATACTGTACCCACATACAGGCATCATGTATATATATGTGCAACCCGTATGCATACGGGCCCAGCAGGACAATTAATTTGTTATCTACTAGTATCATTGGGTGACGTTTGGTCACTTTATTAGGGAAAGTGTCACACCTAGGTCAGTCAGGTCACGCAGACAACATCCTAGCTCAGACTACTTTACCCAGCATGCCCCGCTTCACATGCACTGAAGTTGTGCAATAGCACTTGTTCGCGATCTGCCCAACAAAACCACCTGTTTTTAAACCCCGGCGTTTTGCAACGATAGAAAAGAACTTCAAGGAGTTTCTTTACAAGGTAGGCATATCTTATTAGGTTTGAAAATTTTGTTTCAGGTTTTAACATCAGAGCATATGCATGTGTGTCAAATTGTCTTGGCTTCAGGAGTACATATGGGC
Organism: Branchiostoma floridae; assembly: GCF_000003815.2. Taxonomy (NCBI): domain Eukaryota; kingdom Metazoa; phylum Chordata; class Leptocardii; order Amphioxiformes; family Branchiostomatidae; genus Branchiostoma; species Branchiostoma floridae. The sequence goes on from NC_049995.1 coordinate 3,760,100, forward strand.
CAAGGCTTTCAAAGGTACTAGTAGTTAATTTATAAACAATGTATTATCATAGTCAATCATAACTTCTCACATCTTATTTTTCATATCATACGACGGCGCCCATTTACACAATATGTCATTTCTAGTGCGTACAAGTGGTGAATGTTGCTAGTATATGATTTACATCAGAGTAGTTGTCCCTTATTTGGTGTAAGTAGGGCATACCGCCGTCCTTGTGTCTTTTTACAATTCTAAAATCACTGTGGGTCCTTTTCAACAATGTTGAGTTTCACTGCATGCAAAATTAACACATTTTATACAAAAGATACCGGGATTTTTTTGTAGAATATGTAAAATGGAAAAGGGTTGCTCGAGGGCATGTTATGTATTGCATGAGGACTGGTCAACATTTCTGTGGTTTTGGTTGTAAAAAGGGTGTTAACATATTATCTTATATACTACATGTGACTTTTTAAGGAATATTAAGATGCAATATTCTTATATTAGTTGTCGTAAATTATAACTCTTTGGTTATCTTTAAATAACACGAATATTCCATGTAGCGTACTGTACATTATAACATCAAATGTTTGCAAAGAGGGGGCCATGAAAAGATAGTCAAAAAGCTTCTTGTGGTCAAAGGCATGAAATATGTATAGTACAAAGCCTTCTCGGCAGAAAATATACCTGGTGTGTTCTAAAAAAAGCCTCAGTGATTCACGATTTGTAGACCATTATTTCTTGCCAAACGTTACTCGTTCGTTAGACAACTCTCAGACAAATGCCGTGTTGGCAACCTGCTCTCA
>NC_049995.1:3762637-3768494 GCF_000003815.2 Branchiostoma floridae
ATTGTATATGTGAGAGCTCTCTCCGTTGGCGGAACTCCATGGTTATATTTCACCATAAATCATGTGAATGCTTTACACATTTTCACTCATAGCGATGTACACCATTGACTACACTTGTGTATTTAACACACATATAACGTATGAAATTTCCACCATTTTTAATACCACTTCGGAATTATTACACTTTCATATGCAAATTAAGATGGAGATGCGGGATTCCCCTTCGTATAATGTGGCTCAGATTGTCTTTAAAAAATTATAATTTCCACAGACATTTGACGCCAAACGAAGTCACCATGCCCGTACAGTCCAGGGAAACGAACGGCACCCTTCCCCACGTGACCCAGAACGGCTGTCCCTTTACGGGGTCTACCAGCACAGCTCCGCGGAGAGCACAACGTCTGACCTACCACCTGAAGGATACTCACCTGACCGATACCTTACACCTAAAGGCGACCAATGTAAGTAAACTCATTCAACTGAACTGTTCTTTCTACGTGCTAAAAGTGTACAACTTTGACGCTGTATAACTGCTGAGCGAAGTGTGCCAGTACTACCAAACTTGATGACTTTTCCAAAAATTATGTTGACAACAATTTTACAATAGACCTGTAAGTTTGTGATTTTTCGTGTTGCCATGGCAACGAGTTTCTGACAGGCACATTATGTCCACAGGTCAGTCCGTGCAGTTCAGGAAAGTGCATGGGCTCAGTCGTCCGCCAGAGGGAGCCCTTTCCACCGGATTACAAGAGGCCGAAGGAAGAGGTGCTGGAACAGGCGAAGGAATTCATCGACGACTATTATGCTTCGATGAAAAAGTAAGTTTTTATGTGTCTGTATTGGAGTACGAATAAGAACAGAGGACAAATTTACAAACATACACATACATCACATGCACACATGCATATCTCAACTACACTCATGGCTTCCATATTGGTGTCACTTTTACAACTATCCAATTAGTTTCACTTCTATAACTACAGTCATGGCTACAACACTACTATCACATCTACAAGTACAATCATTAGCCTACAACACAACATATTTGCCCATTTTGGCACTTTCTCGTCATGTTGACCATCTCCGAAGAAGCAAAAAAAATCTTGTTTTTTTTTCTTGGATCGGGTGAAATTTAATGAGCCCCCTGATACATAAAATCTACTTGCCTAAAGCAGTCCCTATCCATATTATATACAGTAAAATGTTCGTTTGTTTGTTTCTTTGTTTCCACAGGGAGAACAGTGAGGACCATGAGAGACGATGGCGTGACATTCAGACCCAGGTGGCAGAGACAGGTCTGTACGACCTGGAGTACGACGAGCTGCTGTACGGCGCCAAGATGGCGTGGAGAAACGCGCCCAGGTGTATCGGACGGTACCAGTGGAACAACTTACAGGTGAGTGACGGGGGTGGGGTTATTTGCATATCTAAACGTAAAATCAGGTACAGAATACAACACGGTGTATTCCGTATCACGACACCCGAGGTACCAGCCCGACCGCGGGTCGGATCGCCTGAACGCCGGAGGGTGATCCGACCCGCGGGAGGGCTGGGACCGAGGGTGATGCGGAATACACCGTGTTGTATTTTATTTACATCATATCCACCCGAGAAAACCACTGTTTTGATGCGAAATGCGCTAGAAGTTGAACAAATTTGGTGCCCTCGAACCAAAAGTGTTGCAACAGCAATGTTCCAACGTCCGAATCAGGTATTCGAATTGCCAACCGAGCCGTATTCGGCCCGCTCGAAATGGTTCGATTTACTCGAAGAAAGCCTGTGTGATACGCCTTTCGAACCTGTGCGATACGGAAGCGTACGGCCCGGTCCGGAACACCCGTATCAAACGTTTTCGCGTCACAGGTATGACATAAAGATGTTTACAAACCTGTACCTGAAGGATTTGACAACTTAAAATCAACCCGTGCGTGGTTTTCAATGATAACCAAAACATGAATAAACAGTTAACACAATTAGACTTCATGTACCTTATGCAGAAAATTTATGCTTTCTTGAGGATCTCAAATCACAAATGGTTATTTCAACGACCATACAATATTTTTCCTCCTTTTCAATGCTACAGTAATCTTTATGGTGGGAATAGCACATTTTAAGTAACAAAGAAAGTCAAAAAGGTATAAGCTTAAATGTGTGAGTCTATTCGGATATGATACTGGTACAGCGATGTATATATATATATATACCTCCGTTATGACCTCTTATCAGGTAATCGACCATCGCAATGTCAAGACGGCAAAAGAGATGTTCGATGCCGTCTGTGATCACGTGAGGTACGCAACCAAGGACGGACAGATGAAGTAAGTACTGTATCATTGGATAAAAGTCGAGGCTCCTTTTTGATAGAATTGAACTAAGTAACTCTAAGAACTTACGTTACATAGTAAAGTATGATAAATAGGCATGTAAACTGTACTTTCAGTTCTATTGTAGTGCATGTTTTCTCTTTTATATTCTAGTTATCTAAAGTAAGATATGAAGACAACAAAACGCAAGAAACTTAAAGAAAGAAATAGTCATTAGCATAATTTCTATACTTCTAGTATATAGCGCCGGAAATGTGACCGTAGCAATAGATAAAGATATTCGTCGCCCCTTAAACACCTTGAGACTTACGTCATAGAAACGCTTGACTTCGTTGACATATTGAGCTATAATGATCTTAACTTATCCATCTTATCACGCCTTTAACCTAGGACCGCCATCAGTATTTTCCCCATGCGCACCGATGGAAAGCACGACTACAAGTTCTGGAACAAGTACCTGTTTCAGTACGCTGCGTACCAACAGCCGGACGGGTCAGTCATAGGAGATCCCGCCAACTTGGAACTTACCGAGGTATGTCCACAGGAAATGACGGAATGGATTTTTTGTGTGCGTCATATCCGGTTTTGATTGATTTATTCGCCATTTTGACATACAAATGGTTAAATAGATATGGAAAATATTGGGCTTTAATGAAATAACAGCCTAATACAACCTACTTTTTATTCATAGCAAGAATATATGAAGTATTAGTAAGTAATTCCAGCACTGCTAGTTTAGATTCCAAAAATTTTATTCAATTTGTTTAAACAAAGGCATTAGATAGAAAATTCGTATATTCCAAGGCTCGTTTGTGTAAGCTTCCGATTTGTATATGAACTTCATCATATAATTTTTTCAGTAGTTTCTTTCATTTAGTTGATAACTTGATTTTTGTTTGCTTATGTATATATACATCATCAACAACAACAATATTGTTCAGTTTTGTTTTGGGAGGGGGGGGCACGAAAGAATCTATTAGGTTTCTGGCCTGCCAAGATTAAGAAGTTGGACTATTTTTTTTACTACAATTACCATGCAATTTAATTCTTTATGTGTCAATAGACCATAAAGAAAAAATAACACAGATCACACGAGAAGGACAAAACAACCCATGTCAACAATGTACAAATTCTGTAACGACTTACTCTGTCCCAAAAAGGTGTGCCAAAGCCTAGGGTGGAAGGGAAAAGGAACTCCATACGATTTCCTACCTGCCATTGTCTCTGCAAATGGAGAGGATCCGGTGATCTTTGACTGGCCAGAAGACGTACCGCTGGAGGTGGAACTGCGACATCCAAAGTAAGGAACTACATCTTGTAATAAGCCTTCTCACATTAGTTAGGATGCATGTGCGGCGACAGGAATTCTAGGTAATATGTCAAAGGGTAAGGCACACAAAAAGAAAACAAAACCCATCTGGACATTGTTATGCAAATCAAAACAATGGTGAAGAAAAGGTCTGTTTTCTTTTTGTGTGCCTTGCCCTTTGACATATTACCTAGAATTCCTGTCGCCGCACATGCGCCCTAACTAATGTGAGAAGGCTTATTCCCCCGGTTGCCAATCACTATAGAACCGGTGGAGGGCGTTTTCACGTGACGTCATTGATATGCCTGCAGCCACGTTACCCGTATCCCTATTTGCATATCAGTGAATCATAGGTTCAGATGTTTCCTTGATCTAGTTGATCTTCTGACCATCTTAATAAACAGCTATTTTGAAATGTCTACATCTCAAAGAAAATAATGAATCGTACTCACCTGACAACTTGCTGATGAAAAATAGAAATGTTGTGCGAAATCGAGCTGAGATCCGTTGAAATACAGAAAGTTAATATAACGTTACATTAAATACTTTCTTTTCTATTTCACGATGTCTTTTTCCTCACCTCCCGTTGTCCTCCCTTCCTTCTTTTCTGCCTTCTTTCCTTCCTTGAAGTTCCGTCCATCCGTTAAATTTAGTACATGAATTTCAACTTTAGTACATGTACCAACTTTATTTTATTTTTCACTTTTCCCCACCTAGGTACGACTGGTTCGAAGAGCTGGCTATCAAGGCTAACTGCATCCCGATGCAAGGAGACATGCTATTCGACGTTGGCGGGATGCAGTTCCCGGCTTGTCCAATCACAGGCTGGTTTCAAAGTACGGAACCTGTGCGCGATCTGTTGGACGAAAACAGATACAACATGACAGAGGTAATTTAAATAATTTGAAGAAAGTTAATTATAAATCGATAACTCTAGAATAACGATTAGGCCACGTTGATTTGATTATATGGATGACATCCGCGCTCGCACCAATTTTCGGCCATTTCCAAAAAAAAAAGTTTTCGACCACACAACAAATTGTGCAAAGCAGCTGTAAAATGAGCACAAATATTCCGTAGATTGAAAAAAAGTATCAGAAAACAAATAACTAATGCCATAGGATGCCAAAATGAATCTAAAGTCAAAGAATAAGATGTGAAAGGACAGAAAGAAAAAAAAATCTATTGTTGGTTGGGGGAGGTACCAGTACAGAAAAGTCCAGAGGATCATTTCCAGGTCCGGACATGAACCTGGACCTGATTGCCTGTGGAACTGGCAATACTCAAAACAATGGTAATTGGTCAGTTTTGCTACAAAGGAATCTGTTTGGTGGATTATTGGACTCCCACTACATTTTAAAATCCCATCTCCATGTAATAAAGGCTAACTGTCTCTGTACCTTTGACTGTAGAAACTTGGTGCAATTGACTATAATCTCTACTTGACTTCGCTCTTGTTGTCTTCTTGGCCCCCCGGTTAGACCCCAAATGGCTGCCGACATAGTGTGTCCATTTTGTAATTGGCGAAACCTGTTCCTCTGTTGTTTTTTTAGGTCTTTTTTTTTCGGATTGGTCCAAGAAGAAAAAAAATGTTTTGCACCCGTATGATGTACTGGTCCCTACACCTAACTGTTGGTATACCATACTATGTGTGTTTAGTCCTATGTTCAACCTTCCTGGCCACTTTGATTTCATACCGAAGGAAACTTTTTTTTTTTTGCCAAACTTTTTTTTTATTCGCTCGCTCGCATCAGTTTTGGAGTTCCCGGAGGATGTCATCCATATAATCAAATCAACATGGCCTTAGTCATGTAAATAAAACTTCGAGGAGTGCTAGCGCTGTAAATGCATACTTTCAGTGCTACATGTAAACGGTGAACAGTTAACTAGTTTTAATCGTTGTAATAGTTTATTCAGCTAAAAGTTAGAAATCTACATGGGGTGCCTAATTGAAATGGGCACGTGCTACATCTCCATGCTGTCCAAATCCTTAACGGTAACTTTGCTTTTCCCAGGTTATCGCTAAGAAGCTGGGGTATGACACCTCCCGGTACAACTCGTTGTGGAAAGACGCTGCCTTCCTGGAATGTCATATCGCCGTTCTACACTCTTTCCAGGTGAGACCACAAAATAGTCAGACTATAACCTTATCATTGATACAGTAATGTTTAAGACGTTTGCATACATGATCTTGCTTGACGAAAACTCCTGAAATCTGTACTTT
>NC_049995.1:3768594-3774387 GCF_000003815.2 Branchiostoma floridae
CGAATAGTTCTCTCATTCCCTATTTATAACATCCTTCTATATGCATCTTCTAATTGATGAAAGCACATAAGACATAATCATTAAGAAAATCACAACAGTGAACGACAGAAGACATTCAAGAAAAAGATATTTGACGGAGGTATAAGCTCTTTGTTCTCTTGTTCCCAGATGAAGGGAGTGATGACCCAGGACCCGTACACCCTGACGGAGAGCTTCATGAAGCACATGGAGCGGGAACACCGTGTGCGCGGCGGCTGCCCGTCCGACTGGGTCTGGATCGTTCCTCCCTCCTGCTCGTCTCTCACTCCAGTCTTTCACCAGGAGATGCTCAACTATCACCTCAGGCCTGCTCTGGAATACCAGGTGAGTTTCCGAGTGTAAGCCTATGAAGCAATTTTATTTTATATCCGTACACAAAATTAAATGCCTACCATCAAGCTTTCGATGATTCCTCTGATTACTCTGATCAAGTTGAAATGACCCAAAGCTTATGTCAAACATCCTGATCGGAAGTGCGACGTCAGTAATGGGTCAAAGGTGGTTGGAAGTCGGTATCGGCCCCCGTCTCGGTCTCGGTAACATTCAAGTATAAGTGTAAGCCTAGATTATGACTCTGTCACATTTTCAAAATATGTAAAAAAACAGACGCTCCGTTGCATTACCATAAGAAGCCGATAGGGGGTCAAATTTAATAATTTCTAGGTCTCATGAAGACCTACTCTGATGCTAAATATCAATACAATAAATCCAGGCATTCTTGAGTTTTGCTGGTCTTCAACAAAGACACATACACATTACCCAAACACACATGCCTGCACAGGCTACCGATTCGAGTTTTTCGATTTCAGAATCAGTCTGTCCTCCTTTGACGAATACATTTTTTCTCGCCGGTGTTGTAGGATGCTGGATGGAAGATACACACATGGAAGACTCCCCCGACCGCCCCAGTCTTTACACAGTACATCCGGACGAAGAAACGGTGCAGTTTCAAGGCGGCAGCGATGTAAGTAAACTGTGCTTGAGTCTCAAGCACAGCCTTGAGATGTTGTCAGCTTGTTACTATAACGGTCACTTTTGTCTGACGATCGTCTTCGATCGCAATCTATAGATGAGGACATTCTTTGGTTAGTCGTGTAAGTACGTGTAAATACAATATATATCTTATACAATTCAGGGGCCTTGTTGGGGAAAGACCGTCTAATAATGCTTGCGCTTTGGTCACACTTGCGTCCGTGCATTAGACTCAAATCCTTGCCAGCTATTGGTTCTGTCACAGCTGGCTAGAAAATTCTACGACATCAAATAGTACGACTGTCTACGAAAAATGTGGTTGTTTTTGTTCAGCCAGCTAGAAAATTTTACGTCATCAAATTGTAAAAAAAACCTACGAAATATGTGACTAACCGTCCCGTAAAAAGGGGAGCTTTTTGTTGAAATATCTACGTGTATAGATGCTTTCTGAATGTGAGTTCTGCTCCAGGGCCGTGATGTTTGCTGCGGGATTGATGAGAAAGACTCTGAACAAGAGAGTGAAGTCCACAATCCTGTTCGCCTCTCAGACAGGAAAGGCAGAGACATTCTCTCACTCACTGTGTGATCTCTATAAGCACGCATTCGACGCAAAGGTATCAATATTTATGTCAACGTTATTAGCATGTACAGTATGTATATGTATCTCTTTCTCTTTCTCTCTCTCTCTCTCTCTCTCTCTCTCTCTCTCTCTCTCTCTCTCTCTTTCTCTCTCTCTCTCTCTCTCTCTCTCTCTCTCTCGCTGTCAGTCTATACAGGATATGAATCTGGGCAAAGCAGCTAACGGCAATAAAGAATACAGTACAAATGTACAATACAGTATATACGTATAATTCGGGTACAAGCTACAACACATTGTTCAGTAGCTAATTGGTGTCCATTTGGCTTCTGAAACGCTGGAAGAACATGGTGAATTTTAGCCTGGCATCCAGCCGCATTATAGCTCCCGAGTCTCTTCTGTCCTCGTATTTGCGGAAAGGGAAGAAGACACTTGGGAGCTATAATACGGCTGGATACCAGGCTAGGTAAATTTGGAAAATCCTTTGAATTATTTCTTTCCTTATATAATCTTTCTGAATTTACACGCTAGACAAATCTTTAAATGGGTATTGAGAATAAGATAAGGCACTCACTGACTACAAGTATAAGGTTATGGAACACGTAGGGCGAAATTTTAAAATCCTACAACTCATAGTCTCTGGTGTGAACACATTGAGTTGACAACTTCTTTTATTCTAGGTGGTCTGTATGGATGAGTATGACGTCACACAACTTGGCAAGGAACAGCTGGTCGTCATAGTAACAAGTACCTTCGGCAATGGGGATCCTCCGGACAACGGCGAGGTAGAGAAACTTTCACTTATCAACTACATTAGAGACTTCTTTCCAACGAATTTGTAACTGCTGAACAAATTTGTATTGAACAAATGCAATTTACATTGTAATGGCAACTTTATGTATTGGTTGATAACGTAATAAAATGTTGCATGAAGAAAGTTTATTACTTCAATACTAATGTTGCTTTTTGTATTAATACAGACCTTCGCACGTGCTCTTATGCAAATGAAGAACCAGAATGGTCAAACAGGTCCAGGAGACAGCCCACTGAGCGCTGTCAGGTGAGTAAAACTTTTATTTGTCTTTGCATTATTTTTACTGCAAGTTCGCTGTTTATTACAGGTGCTTTTACCAAACGACAGGCAAGGAGCGCCACCTGATGATTTCTATTGGTGTTGCATGTTCCCCACAGGTTTGCAGTGTTCGCGCTTGGTTCCCGGGCCTACCCGCACTTCTGTGGGTTCGGCCATAGTCTGGACACGCTGCTAGAACATCTTGGGGCTCAGCGGGTCCACCCCGTGGGGGAGGGGGACGAGCTGTGCGGCCAGGAGGAGTCGTTCCGCGCATGGGCAGAGAGTGCCTTCAAGGTACAAAGCTCTTTTCAAAGCTCGTTTTCAAAAAGATATAAGATGAAGTGATTTTCTTACACGAAGGTTATGTTTAGGTCTCTCTGTTTGTGTCTGCATGTCGTGGTGTGTGATTGCAGTTATTTGAATATTATAGAGTGGCAGAATATGAGGCAGAATGGTGTAACTGGAGACTGGCAGGATGACCTGGTCCAAATTTGATGTCTTATAATAGCCTTTGCCTGGGTCCAAAATATCCCGTGAGGCAATAAAAGGCATAAACACGTTTAAAGAGAAATTCACAATGATAAAAAATAAAAATATGAAATCATCGATCTATTGTTTTGTATGCACTGAGTACTTAATCACATGGGGGATTCTCGTATCCCTCTGTTATAGATAATGTGTAAAACCGACACAAAAATTACGGAACAGTGCATGAAAAGTATTTTTGCTTGCTTTTAACAGTCTGCATGTTTGAGTTACGACGTTGGACACGGTGTTGACATGAGCGAAGCGACTGCCAATCTGCTGGGCAGCGACCTAAGCTGGGCACCGGACAAGTTCCGACTGGTACAGGCAAAGAGTAACAGGGACACGGACCTATTGGAAGGTAAATAGTTTGCCTTAATTACATGAATCTATTTTTCTTTACTTGTTCTTGTAGCTGCGTTTCTAAGGCTTGAGGCTTATTTACTTATAATTTTTGGTCACTGAATCTTTTCTGTTTTATGACATTTTAACCCTACCATATGGATCAAGATTTAAAGGAATATAGCTCCCCCCGTTTTCAATCAACACGTTTCTTTCCCATGTAGGTTTGTCCACTGTGCACCGCAAGAGTGTTGTATCCTGTTCTTTCATATCACGGACCCAACTACAGGCACCTGATTCAAGGTTAGACATTTTACAGAAACCTCACAAATGCATTTGTGTTTGATGTTACGAATGTAGTTAAATTTTCAAACTTATGCACTTGTAACTGAAGAAACATTTTTATTGGTTTAGAAGCTTGGGTACTTGGTGTACTCCATTAGCTATCATACATTGGTAAGAAGCTACGAGGGGTGTTCAATAAGTAATGACTCTGATTCATTTCCCATAGCAGGAGATTAATGAAACTTGGCACAGTTATTAGTCTTTTTCTTCATAGAAACCACCCAGAGTTATGCATTTCTCCCTCGTAGTTCAACAAACAAAATACAATTATCGTAGATGCTTCATAAAGCAGAAGTTTAAGTAGCAAAGTATCAAAGAATTCCAGAGAGCTTACCACCATGTTTGCGTCATACCCATAGTTCTACTCGTCTCCAGGTAACCTGGAATCCAGTCTTTCGCTGGCTCGGCCTACCGTACTTAGTGCAGGCTCTCTATGGGGCCACTGTGGGTCTGAGCCGCCGGGATAATCGGCCACACCCGGTAGAATTTTCACGCGTTGGGACTTTGCCCAGGGGGGTTACTATATAATTGCCGGCCTAGCTAGGCCGAATAATTAACCCCCTGGGCTAAAGTCTAACCGAGTGAAAATACTACCGGGTGTGGCCGATTACCCCGGCGGCTGGGAGCTTCCCTGGCCCCGTAGAGAGCCTGCACTAACTACGGTATAAGGCCGAGCGAGAGACTGGATTCCAGGTTAGTCTCCAGGCAGCTCTATTGCCACATGAAGATTTTACGTGTTGCCTTTTCCTAACATCTTTATTGTTTGTCTGACTACAGCCGACAAACTATCTTGGTTCAGCTGGACACGAAGGGTAACGAAGAGTTGCAGTTCACTCCCGGCGATCACCTCGGCGTCTTCCCGGCCAATGAGGACCGCCTGGTGCGGGAAATCTTAGATAGAATCGAAGGTGGAACCAACCCTGATGACGTACTGGAGATAGAAGCACTGCACAAGAAGCTGACAGCAGCTGGTGTGTAACCGTAACTTATGATATATCTATGATATATTAGACAATTGAGAACATATTTGGTTCCGTCAGCAACTTTCTGTACATTTGGTTATCGTATAAGTAAACGTTTATAACTGTATCATTATGCCTAACATCGAAATTGAACACATACCACTACCCGCGGAATAGCCACATGTTGTCGCGCATGCACAGCTGTGCGTGACCCAGGGGCTATATTAGGGGGATTGGAAACCATAAAAGCTTAGTCCCTGTCACCAATATTCATCTTTTTATAAGGACAAAAAAATTTTGTCGCAGCAAAATGTACAGCAATTTTCGTACGGTCAACTAGAAACTTCAAAATAGATACCTCTACTTCATCTTTATGTCATTAGGAAAATTTATCTCAATGTCAAAGACGATTACATGTTTTCTGTATCTTTTTCAGTGGTGACGAAGACGTGGATGCCTTTCGAACGCTTGCCGCCATGTTCTTTGCGCACGGCACTCTCCCGTTACCTTGACGTCACCACCCCGCCCTCCCCCCAACTGCTGGGGAGTCTGGCCTTGCACACGGGCGAACCGGGGGAGAGGGCGGAACTGGAGGAACTCGCCAAGGTATCATAAATCATAATCCTAATGATCCAAGGGGGCCATATGAATCATCATCGTCTTTGGTGTGACAGACTACAGTGGAAGCCAGTTAATTGCACATCGGATAAACGCACACTTCGGTCAATTGCACGGAATCCCCAAATCCCGTGGCGGTGCGGTGCGGTCCAACTGGGGAACTTCGCATTATCGCACACGCCGGATAATTGCACGGAATTTGCTGGCAAATTGGGTGTGCAATTAAGCGGCTTCCACTGTATTCACAATTGGTCACTGTGTCTTGAGAATCTAGTTTTGGTTCTTCGAGGCATTCTTAGACAACCTTCTTAATGATTGATTGATTGATTCACACATTTGCT
>NC_049995.1:3776329-3853627 GCF_000003815.2 Branchiostoma floridae
GAGAACTGGAGTTCGAGCGCGCCCCTACCCTAGCGGAGGTACTGCAGGACTACCCGTCCCTGCAGGTTCCTGCAGCCCTGCTGCTGAGTCAGCTGCCAGTCCTGCAGCAGCGGTACTACTCCATCAGCTCCTCCCCACACATGTACCCGGGAGAAATCCACGCAACACTGGCTGTAGTCAGCTACCGTTCACAGGGTAAGTCCTCAAAGATAGGGTGTTTTATGTACTTCTTGCAGCAACCCCTAAGCTGCTATAATCCGCTGCAGACGGAATAGCTACCGTTCTTAGGGTAATTCCCAATATATGTATCTGTTGCAGACGAGAACGATAGCCTGTCACAAGCTTCTCACGGCACTATTTCTGACTGATGATTCATTCGTTGTGGTCTCCAGCTCAGAAATGAGGTCTATGTGGCGCAACAGAAAGCTTTCTGTATTCTATACACTACAAACTCAAAGTCATAAAACTCACTAAACTCGATTGCCAGTCTCACAAGAAATAATGCGTACGTTTTATTTCAGGAGGAACGGGTCCGGTACACAACGGCGTTTGCTCTTCGTGGTTCAACCGGCTTGAGGAGGGTGAAACGGTGCCCTGTTTCGTGAGAGCGTAAGTTTCATACCTCCAAGTTTTAATTGATTTTGGGCTTTGTCAAAAGGGATAAGGTTATGATATCTTAGGCATTTTAACATAAATTAAGTGTGGGATATATTTGGTGACCAATAAACCCTTCTATCTTCTACTCCTATCACCATTCCTGATAAGATCTATTATTCATGACTTTGACTTTATTTGGATCCACAGTTAACATCACTGTTAGTTATTTTCACCGTGGTCCTATACATGAAGTTCAACAATACAATGTAATTCATGCTGTCCTGTTTAAACTTAAACTCATCCTTACATGTTCTAGGGCGAAGAATTTCCACCTACCTGACGACCCCTCCATGCCTGTGCTGATGGTAGGTCCCGGAACTGGTATCGCACCACTGCGCAGCTTCTGGCAGCAGCGCCAGATGGAAATCAAATCAGGTAAACACATCTTTTGGCACTAATGGTTTTACTTGTCGCCTTACCTGTCGTGAGTTGCTTCAGGCGCTGCCACATTCGTCGTACAACGTCGTACTGTTTTGGTGTCGTACGATTTCAAATCAGGCTGTGGCAGAACCAGCCGATAATGGTCTAAGGTAGCACTTTCGGTGTAATTGTACAGCCGAATCTTGCAATCGTTTGACGCGTGCATGATTATTTCAAGAATGACATCCGTTTACGGTCGTAGGACCGATATTACGTTATGTAACTCTGCCCTTAGTGTGAAACATTAGCTCTTCAAATGATTCTGTACAGCATGATCATGTAAGATTACACGGCTAGCACACTACTTGTCAAGAATGCCGTAACTCAATCTGCACTTATGAGCCATTCCAGTTGTGTAAACTTGAAAATATGAAAATAATATAAAGTCTTCTGTTGCTAGGACGTAACCATGGTGACATGACGCTGGTGTTCGGATGCCGACAGTCCCAGATAGACCACATTTATAAGGACGAGACGGCTCATGCCAAGTCAGACGGAGCACTGACGGACATTTATACAGCATATTCCAGGGAACCTGGCACACCAAAGGTATACACCTCTGTTTCATACAGTATTGCATGATAGTTACAGTTACGTTTCATAGAAAAGGATGATTGTGTGGCTTGTAGTCTGCGAGAACTATAAAGTACCGGTAATACGAGGGCGGTTCAAAAAGTAATGCCACTGGTTTTATAACAGGCTCATTTTTTCATCGAATGAGTTGAAATTTGGTACAAAGGTACAAGAATATGTCCTCTTGAGATTTACATATCTCAATTTGTTGTTAAGATTTTTCTGAGTGACTGGGCTGAGTTCAAGATGGCCACACCCTTGTTATCCCGTCGGCAATTAGAGGATCAATTAACGTGCAATTGATAATGTCTGTAAATCACTTGTAGCTATGGTAAGAAACTCAAATTGCACATGTATCAAGTTGCAGTTCTCTATAAGCCACATGCCTATTTTCAACTTTTACATACAATCACTTATTATTTTTTCGTTCCTGGTGTGAAGTATGGTCGTCAGGGGCGTAATTAGCGGTGGATTAGGGGTGGGCTGCTTAAAGTTTCCATAACCGACTGTTTTTTATTAACTGAGAAAAATCAAACTTAACACACTTCCTGATCTTAAAACAGTTAATAATTGTGCCAAGTTTTGCATCTTTTAGCTAATAGAAAAGCAGTCTACAAAAACCTTTATTCAACAAATCACGTAGTTGGCTATTAATCAAACTGTCTGTAATATAGCAACTCGCTCCATTCTAGTGGCTGTAAAGGATGAACCATTGAGAGTTCAAACATGAAATTTGACAAGTATCCTATATAGATATTTGTTATTATACAGGTGCAATCTCAGCTTCCTACAATAGTTTTGAAATGGTAAGATCTAGAGGAACTGATCTCCTGACAAGTTTTTAAGGGTGTGGTCATCTTAAAATCATCTCAGTTGCTCATAAAAATTTGAACCACAAATTGAGATATCTCAATCTCAAGAGGATATAGTATTGTACATTTGTGCCAAATTTAAACTCTTTCGATGAAAACATGAGCCTGTTATAAAACCAGTGGCATTACTTTTTGAACCGCCCTCGTACTTAATGTTCTTTTCCATCCTCACTTCCAGACCTACGTTCAGCACGTCCTGTACAACCAGCTCTCCGAGAGAGTCAAATATCTACTGGAAAACAACGGACACATCTACGTGTGCGGTGACGTAGCCATGGCTGATGACGTCTGTACCACCGTGCAGAAAATACTGGAAGAGAAATCTGCGATGACATCGGCGGAGAGCGAAGCCTTCATCAGAAATCTGAAGGTATAATTGCACCAAATTCTACAAATTTGTTAGTTTGACTGCACTGGGTGGTTTAAGTTATATGAATGGGTTGTATAAGCCACAATATTTCCATTTGCAAACTCAGGCGCCATTTAGAAATAAACTCTCGCAAGAGCACATGATGGTGAGAACGTGCGTGAGTTGGATGAAAACGAGGCTCGCGTGGTACCATTCGTATCTGCCTGTGTATGGTCGTGTCCAGTACGGAAACGGAAAAATAACGGCCCAGATTTGACTGTATCCAGAATTCCAGACCCATTTTGTCGAGTGATATTCTACTTCTTATTGTGGCTCCATAAAATGATAAAAGGAACTTACCGTTACCATTTCCTATTTCCAGGACTGCAATCGTTATCATGAGGACATTTTTGGAGTGACTCTAAACACGAGGGAGGTTCGGGAGGCAGCTCGCAGTGTTGAGGTATGTATAGGGACTGAAATGGTCTACATATAGATTAACCGGCTCAGAAATTTTATCCAAGTGTATATAATACTGATCGAAAATCAAAATATTATTTCTAAATCCAATGAAATGAATATTAAAACACGTAAATTGTATTGAAAATGTAGTCATTCTCCTTTTTGACCTACCTACTTGTACATTAGACATATACAAATCTCATCCCATAACTGCAACATTAATAGTGATAAATCATTTCTCTTGTCGTTGCAGACAGCGGACAGCATATCAAATGGACACAGCATCGAGAATGGACAGTGAAGTGGCGAACAGTTATCTATGAACTAGATATCCATAATACAATAGGAATCCTTAGTTTGGTGGTAGAGAATGCCTCGTTCAGTAGGACTTGACGATTTGGTACAGGGTAACCATATCTTTACTAACTGTCGTCCATGGGCGTCGCCGTTGCGTTTTGACGTCACACAGGCAACAGTGTTACGTTTGTATCAAAAAGATAGCAGCTCGGATATATTAATGAGTAATAATATTGCAAAAAATGCGTTTCAAAATATCGTATAAGGTTGGTGGTTCAGCAATACTTGGTTGAACATTCTTTGAATAATTATAGCAATCAACTATATACCTAATAGTAATTACTCCAGCAACTGGATATGATTTTGGGTATAGTCAGGCGTTTTAGATAACACCCGTTATTTTTCGTCAGTGTCTTTCTTACTACCTGGATGTCTAACCTTCATCGACGTAATTAGCTATATGGCTAATTGAAGACATGATTTGCTTCTGCTATTTTAAAGAGACAGTTTATATATTAACATTAAAGTTAGAATTTGGGTATTTCTTATCAATATATATTGTACACTTTTGGTTATCGTTTTGTTATCATTTTTGATGGTTTATGGATGGTTTTCCTTGATGCTAATAAAATGTTTTGTAACTTTGCATTTTTGTGCGTTAGTGTCAGCCTTATCAGGCTATAATGTCGAAACAATAGCGCAATAATACGTGCAAAATATACATTTCCAAATATACGTGGATGTACCAACCATTCTACATTCTATTTTCTGCGTGGACGAAATGACCGATACAGTACAGAGTACTATGGACTATAGATTTAAAGTTTGAGATATACTTTTCAAAATCGTATCGTTGCCTTAAAACATATAACACAAGACAGCAATGACTTGATCTTATCGATGGCATCCACATATTTTTGCTAGATTTTAAAACGGGAAGTTAGTGACTAATCAAGAAATTTAGCCAACAAAAAGGCGGAACATTATGCCAAGGATGGCATGTGTTTCATTTTTACTTTACCAATTTAAGTGGGAGTATAAATCGTTACGTTCTGACAGGCGGCACCACGTCTATTTTGTGAAACGAGAACACTTTGAATAACTGCAACGACGTTTCGTCTGTTTGTCTATCAATAGAAACAATCTTCCCTTTCACAATACTACCGGCTGTGTCTAACCGCCCTGTTTTAATACCTGTGACACAACAAGAAGTATTTACATGAAGTCAGCACTTCTGCTGAGGGGCAGAAGTGCTTAATTAAGTTTCACAAACAACTTCAGAGTTAGTTAAACATAAGACTGCACACTGTACACCCACGCTATAATTTTTGACAGGGTTATAAGGAACTATATTGTAAGAGCTGTCTGTATTGTTTGGTGTCAGTGTCTCAACTTTGACAGTTGTTCCTCTATCCAAGTGTATACGAACTCAGCCATTTGGGGAAGTCCAATTTAAGTAGAAACTTTGTTGTGGAGATTTTGGGATAGAAAATCTGTGACAGATAGAACTGTACACACACGTTGTACTTTGTGACAGGGTTTTGAGGAACTCTATTGTAAGAGCTGTCTATATATTGTTTAATCATGTCTCAACTTTGACAGTTGTTTCGTTATCCAGGTGTATAAGAACACAGCCGTTTAGGGAAGTTACTCAGAACTTCTAGCAGCCTAATTTCACGCTAGCACTGAGGTACGAACACTACAGGGAATATGGCGACGGGTTTTCAGGGGCTTCTTCTTGTAGTGTGCTACGTACAATTTTGCTTTGGTGTCTCAACTACGAGTCCAAACTTCAACATTTCCATACCAGAAAACGTCGCTGTTGGAGAGAC
Source organism: Branchiostoma floridae (assembly GCF_000003815.2). NCBI lineage: Eukaryota > Metazoa > Chordata > Leptocardii > Amphioxiformes > Branchiostomatidae > Branchiostoma > Branchiostoma floridae. The sequence continues at coordinate 3,781,792 of NC_049995.1, forward strand.
CATTTTCAGCCTACCAGGAACCCTAGCTGGAGAAAAAGCGGAACTTCCGTGTGCCAAAATGGACGGGGACCCATACCACCGCTTTGATGTGACGAAGAACTGCACGATTGTGGTCGCCAACCCTCTTTATTTGTCAGTACAGTCGTTGTATCATTTAAAGGTTCGCAGTGGACAACGCAACACGAGTGTGAGGGTAGATTTGACCGAAGTTGAGGGCTATCCTCCTGTGTATAACGAAACGTGTGAAACACCAGTCAACCCTAACGGTAAGACGGGAGATTTGCTGTTACAAATACAGTTTAGTGGAAAGGCAGTGACAAAAGAAAGTGGCGGCATCATCTCTGCCACCAAAACGTGTAGGAAAACCTCTGATCTTTGGCCAAGAGTACCTGACTGGATGATACAAACAGACAACAGTGATTGTACCGTTCGTATCATTTCGCCCGACACCCTTGTTGAAAGTGGTCAGGCAACACTGGATCAAATGTGGGATAAGGATATAAGGCAGTTAAAGTGCTCACCTAATTCCGGACTTCCCGATATTGATGTAGACATCTTTTATCTAAGATTCGACTTGGAAAAATACGAGCCAAGGTTTGCATTATTGCAAAAGTACGTTCCTGAATTTGTCATTAGTGACAGAAATTTGTACTTCATCTTGCTATGGTCCTGGTCTTATCCTACAACAAAAACAGTGACATATTCTTGCGAAATTCCACCATCTATAGATTTTACGTTGAGACGGAATGACAGAAACACATTAGTGAATGTTGAATATCTGAAGATAGGATTGCAACCAGTGGGCTGCCCAGTTGGAAAATATGGTTTCCGTTGTCATAAGGACTGCATCTGTAGGAACGGTGCCCGCTGCCATGGGTTTAACGGTGCCTGCAAATGTCCGCCCGGCTGGAAAGGTGTGGCCTGTGACATCCCCAAAAAGGACGTCATCTTCACAACGACTCCTACCGACCCTGGTGATATCTACACTTCCGCAAATGTCATGTTTCATTGCGCTGACGGCTGGTTCGGAAAAGATTGTAGCATACCGTGTCTAAACGGTCACTTTGGTTGGAGATGTCAGCAAGTTTGTACTTGTAAGAACAACGCCACATGTCATAACGTGGACGGCAGCTGCGCATGTGTGACGCCATGGACAGGACCGGACTGTGGTCAGTTATTACAGACAATCAGAGTCAGAGATGAACCGCTGCTCGAAAGCCTGGTACCACTGGGCTCCTTAGTCATACTTGTTGCCATAGTAGCAGCAATACTCTACAAAACAGGGATTCTGGCTTGCTCAGCCCCCGACAGACATGAGGAGGACATGATACTTTTCGAGCTAAGAAAAATGGAACAGGATCTAGCACAGAGCCTACAGCCGGGCTGGCTTGGACGCTGGGAGAAGAAGATCCGCCATCTTACTCCTGGTCCCCTGATAGGAGAAGGAATGTTTGGACAAGTCAGAAGGGCACAACTGAGCACACATGGAAGACGACTCGACGTCGCTGCAAAGACAGTTCGCGTCGAGGACTCACAGTCCTACCGAGACTTCTATAGAGAAGCAGCCATACTGGTAGCTGTGCACCAACAACGAAATGGCGATGGTCGCAAGTCCCATATCATTCAACTTGTGGGGCTCATCACCAAGTCCGTGGAGAAGTACATTCTCTTGGAATATGCCCCCAAAGGTGATCTTTTGGGTTTCCTACGCCGAATAGGGAACATCAATGAGGAAGACCTACTTGGTAACCTTCTTGGATACGCAGTACACATAGCACGAGCTCTACAAGAGCTGGAACGCTTGAGAATCGCCCATCGTGACGTGGCCGCTCGCAACGTCCTCATCACTGCCGATGACGTGGCCAAGTTGGCTGACTTCGGACTGGCCAGAGATGTCTACGCCACCACCCAGTATGTACGAGCCAACCGTCCAGGCGTTGACGAACTCCTTCCGCTGAAGTGGATGGCGCTGGAGTCCATCGAGACCGGCGAGTACACCTGTGAGAGTGACGTCTGGTCCTTCGGCGTGCTGCTGTGGGAGATCGCCACGCTGGGAAAAGATCCGTGCTACGATGGCAGGACTCAGCTGAGCTTTCTTCAGATGGTGGGGATTCTGAGGCAAGGAATACGGATGAAGAGGCCGCCTGGATGTCCAGAGGACCTGTACCGACTGATGAGGGCGTGTTGGTGCGACGTTCCAGCTACAAGACCGACTCCAGAAGGGATGGAAAAGAGACTGATGCAACAAAGACAGGCACTGCTTCCACACGAAGCCATTGAAATGGAGACTTTGGTGTAGACGTTTTTTTGTAGGTGTGATTTTAGGAAGCTTAACGATCCTATGCTAGCTCCTTAGTTTTTAGTTCACTAAATTTCGCTTAGATAGTCAGTGTTTTCTTCTCCGTGTGTGGATGTATTATTTTAGATGTTTGCTTACTTGTTTGTTTGTTTGTTTGCCTTGCTTTTGTATCCGTAGGTATTTGAATACACTATTTTCTCGTTTCCAATTGCTATGAATGTCAGTGACCGCGACAGGAGGTTAGGTCAATGATCCCAGTAGGGTCCAAGAATAGGTCATCTCATATCCTGTCTTCAATTTCCTGACATATGTATGTCTGTTGCTTCATAAGAGACAGGGAGAATTGAATCAGAAATAATCGGTGAGAAATAATCATTAATACGAGAAATTGCCAAAAGCTATAATTGTTTTAACAGAATTATCAGATTCTGATTTTTGTGTGGTAGAAACTGTTGCAAAACCAGAGCTATCCTCTAAGCCATAATAATGTGTAGTTTCCTTTCGATTCGATAATCAGTGTTGCTTTAATTTAGAAAAATTCCATAGAAAGTACATTGCTACTGTGCTTCTTGCAAAAATTTTCCAACGACTTAGCTATCTGGTGCAGTCATTCTAGTTGCTAAGTAGTCATTCTAGTTGCTAAGTAGTCATTCTAGTTGCTAAGTAGTCATTCTAGTTGCTAAGTAGTCATTCTAGTTGCTAAGCAGTCGTTCTAGTTGCTAAGTAGTCATTCTAGTTGCTAAGTAGTCATTCTAGTTGCTAAGTAGTCATTCTAGTTGCTAATTAGGAATAAAGACAGGTAAGCTTTATATGGTGAATTTAGAATATCTTTACATGCTGACGCAACGTAGCAAATATAGAAAGAATGTCGATGTATTCTGTGAAGTAGGAAACCGTGGAAGAAATGCAATGGCGTTTTGTCTGTGGATTACTTCGATGCAATATAAGCAAGAGCGACAGGCGCCGCATACTTATAAATGTATATGTCGTTACTTACATGCACACGTAAAGGTATGATAGTATCAGTAATTAACTCCAGGGATCGCTAGGACGACTCGTGTGAGGTTAAACCGCAACTCGGTTTTTCTGCTTGAACCTGGGTTTAGAACAAAATGGATGACCACATCCGGGACCTTACCTCATTAACATAACGGTGACATAACCGTACGGTAGTGCATTATCATAACGGTGATGTCATGTGCCCTTGACAAACCCTGGTAATATCACCTCAATGTACCACCAAGACTCCGTAAACAATGACATAACATAATTGGCGTAGAGATATCACCCCCAGACCGTACAGTGTACGCCCCCCAGATGCATCTATCGATGAAGGTCATGTGCCCTTGACAAACCCTGGTAATATCACCGCAATGTACCACTAAGACTCCGTAAACAATGACATAACATAAGTGGCGTAGAGATATCACCCCCAGACCGTACAGTGCATGCCCCACAGATGCACATATCGATGAAGGTCATGTGCCCTTGACAAACCCTGGTAATATCACCACAATGTACGTACCACTAAGACTCCGTAAACAATGACATAGCGTAATCTCCCATTGTAACCCATGGTAACCCCTGTCAGGATAACCTGTATGACCTTTATCCAGGTGTTATAACTCACACGTACCCTGACGTAATAATGATTAGACTATTCTAACCAGAGATTGGCTCAAGATGCCAGGACAAATTGTTGAAGAATACCTACATCCAGCTTTTGTTCAATTAACATGTATATAGTCTGTGAAAAAATAGCTGTGAGTGCTAAAATACGTATAACCCTGTGTATAGCGTTATTGCTGCACACAATAGCACAAACACACACACGCACACGCACACACACACACACGCACACACACACACACACACACACACACACATATACACACACACACACACACACACACACATTTAACACACGCATACTTGTGTTTACATAAATTCACACACATATGTACAAACGCACACAGAAATACATTGAAAGACACACACCTACATACACCTTTCTTTTGGTACCCTTATTTACCCAAATTCAAGAAGATAATAACGGGAGGTGCCCCAACACGGTACGCTTTTTCTTGCGCTCAAACTCATGACGCTCCATCGCTAGTTGCCTGAGTGTGGTCAAATTTTGATGACTGATTTTTTACACATAGATTTGAACAACATACTTGAATAAGAAATGCATTCTTGTGGTTCATGAACCTTTCGCGTTGCGTGTTACAAGCGGCAAACACTGTGAGACAATTTCGTGTATATAACCTTCCAATTTTGTGCTACGCTGGACAGTGTGCCTAACTCGGTACGCTTTTTTTTACATTTTGCTCTCTTCAGAGGTAAGTGGTAAATTTAAGTACACAGAAAAAAATTAATAGTATGATATTTTAGCTTTCTTTTGACAGTAAAATCGTGACTGTATGTACTTCTTGTCTCACACGAGGAAGGCTGTACCTAGAACAATCCAGCTGATGTTTTTACCGGCAATGGGCTGAATGCACTGATTGTGAATGCCCGACTAAAAAAACCATTACGAAAAAAACACACCGCCAACATCAACAAAACTCTGTCTGATTATATGAAAATATCATCTACATCTCTCTATCAAGTCTTATTTTCATAGACAGCACGAATCATTTGTTACCAGTCAAATAAATCTTTGGAGCGTTCTCTAGTCTGCCACCTTCACGGCCACACTCCCTCAGGAGTACAACGGTGGCAATGTTTATGTCGCTTCCTTTTGGTTGCTTTTCTACTCAACAAACATTTGAAGACCCAATGCATATTCATACTATTAGTGTTTTATGGAGCTTTATTTATGTGTATCATGGTATTTGTGTGACTGCTTGGAAGAGTTCGTATAGTTAGCGACACGAGCCGCCAATACGCAGAGGCCGGTGACCGCAGTGATTCAGCACTGTCAACATTACTGTTAGAATTCTGTTTTTTTTTTTAAATGAAGTAAATATGTTAAAGTATACTTGGAATGCAAATTAAAGCTGTGTGCATGGACTTGGTTTATTTACCTTTGTAATCAGCATAGTCAGTGACAACAAACACGGTGTACTTAAGGATAATAAGATCAGCAAAAAATCCGTACCGTCTTACGACGGTGACCGTCTTAGGGCGGCCCCCGTTATATATTTTTGTGCGTGGACAGACGGTCAACGTTTGCTCGTTCAATAAACGTAAGGTCATTGAAAATTTAAGACCAACCTTGTAAAATTGTAAAGTTCGATGAATTTTAAGATGAGCAGACTTGAGTAGGTACCTCATAATGATATGTACATTTTCTTTAATGATTTAATGAGGGAGGCTTCTTTTTAAGATCAAAAGACATTGAATATACATATAAGAACACGCACAAATGGAATAGGGAGGGGCTATCAGAGTCGATAGTCACAATCGTCCTTGCAAATGATCATATGATCGGAAGCAATAGTGATATCATAGTTAGAACAAATATCCTGTGTCAACTTACACACCTACTTAACAGGCACCGGTCTTCTCAGTTGCGTCAGTCTGTTCTAAAACTGATCAGTGCGGCTTCGTTACTTTCATAAGCAGTGCACAAAAAGGTAATTTCTATTTTTTTCTTCATTGACTTAGTAGTAGGCTCTATGGGGCTTTTTTTAGCTCATAATACACTTTTGCTGGTCATTTCGTTTTGTACTGGGTCGCTGATTGCCGGCCTTAGCTGATTTCTGGCCCCGTAGCGGCTACATTTAAGATATTTTATTAGTTGTTAAAAAATTGTATTCATAAAGTTCATGCTACTTTTCACTAATTAAAGGCTTGAAATAGGGACACTACTACACATCTGCTTGGAGATTGTTTAGTTTGAAGACAGCTACGATATAAATTGTTCAAGTGAGTATCAGGCTATGAGAATCATTTGATCATTGAATGACAGTCGACGTCGTCGTTTTAAATAAATATATATATATAATTGACTGCAGCATAAGGTACATTAGTTGACATCGACAGCTTGTCCATATTTTAATGAATAGTCAACAATGATATAGCTTGATCACCGAAAATGTGCAAAAAGCTTACATAAGATATATAAGCCTATACAGGCGTATTGGATGAAATAGCAGATCTAAAGTTGCGTTGTCATAGCACATGATATCAGTCAACCATGATACGATGTTGAACACGTGTTTTGTTGATAAAACTTCCCACACTATATCAATACTGGTGAAAATTACAAATAATCAAATATTCGACCATGAGAATTCTTCTTCTTAATGTTTTTTTATTGTTTTTGCATTTTTCAGCCAAGATGATTGCCTTGTATGTGTTGGCGCTAATCTCCTGCGCATGCGCGCAGTACACTGTGCGAAACCCTGTGTTCGAGGTGATGTCACCGCAGGGACTCCGGATCTCGTACACAGGTGGGTGTCCGTTAAACCGTTAGATTTCAAATTTGAATTTGTACCTTGTCAGCATTGCATTTGAAATCCTTTTATCTGGGAGATATCTATAAACTTTTAGAACTGGATATCTGGTTCTATATCTGGGATTTTACGGATTATGATTTTGGTGTTAGTTTTCTGTAAATAAAAAGATATTCATCCACGCAGTTAGTCGTCTTTACTTTAGTTCTTTCACTGGCTATCTTTTCGGCGTGTCTGCTTGTATCTTGCCGAAGAGGCAGGAACTACAGTTCAGAGGTGGCAGAACTAGTACTAGCCTGTGTTTACACAATCTCCCGCTGGCTGGGGTTAATGACCCCCTCCCCGAGCCTAGGTGGTGGCAACTCTGAGCCGGCCGCTATGAGCGCGATTTTAATCAGGCTAAAGTGGGAAGCAATTCATGGGGAGGTATTGCTGTTGGTCTGTGTTTTCGCAGTTATACATTAATCTCCAAGCAGATCCTACAATGGCATAAGATAGTACCAAACTGGCCAAAGCGTGTAGTCAGCCAAGAGGTGTACATTTGCCTTGTAGTAAGCCAGCTTTACTCCTCTGGCAGCTTTTGATAGTATTTTTACTATCTTGATCTTATGCTACCGTACGATCTGCTTGGAGCTTAGTTATACATTTGCACCTGACGGTCACGTACACTTTAGAGTGACAGCAAAGTGATCAGCGGACACATATGGTGTTACACAAATTTGATTACTTGCATAATCAATGAACTACAATTAAACAAGGCAAATTCAAAATTTTAACATTCTACGATCTTATGTTGTTTTTTCTTCTTCAGATACCAACGGCGTGATCCTAGTGGGTCTGCACTTCAACATTGACACTCCGCTGGCCGGGGTCGCCGCAGGGCAGTTCAACATCGACATCACAGATAAGTCAGGTATGGTCTCATCATGAAAATCAGCCTGGAAGTTGACTAACCATCAGTAAAAGCCATAATAAAGAAACTTTAGTGCTGTATGTGTGTAATCATCTACGTTGTTATGCATTGCAGTCCGCTCAAACTGCTTTTACCTCAGATATCAACCTGGTAGTTATCATCAGAAAAGATAATAATATAAAGAAAATTCTTGATATGTATTTCTGCTATCACGGTGCGACGTAATGCAGTCCGTTCAAACTACGCTACAGAGGTACGTCATGGGCAAAAGGACCATTCATGTTCAACGCGGAAGTATACCCGGAAGTAGGGCTCGAGCTAACATCAATTTCACCACAAAACACCGATTATTACACTTTCCAGACTTTATATATGTATTTGTATGTACGTCCGATCTGTTTTGAGTGTATGTTATTGTATCTGTCTATCTACTTGTATATACTGTGTGTTTTTATGAGCCCTGAAAGATTAGCTCAATGAACTAAAGGGTATCACAATAAACTCAAGCTCCAACTATGTTAGCATTTAATGCACCGCTTTGCTACAAATGATAAGAAATACAATTCAAAAGTAGGCTGTACAAACCATGCCATTTCGTCATATTTTTTACGGCTGACTACTGAGGAACTGCATGGGATGTGCACTGGCCATCTATAGTTTTTGGAAGGTTAGCCTCCTTCACCGGCGTCTCTAGGGTCTTGGCGATTTCAATCCAAACAAGATTTCAATCCAACGTTGATTGCAATTCAACATCACTTCCACAGGTGGCGCTTTCGTCTACGAGAACCAAGGCATCACCGTACGTCCGGGACAAACCATTCACTACTGGGTCCTGGTCATTCACACCAGCGGAGGCTACCAGCAGACCGAACAGTCGTGGACGGTCCCGTCCCGTAAGTAGTAATACCCTGCTTCCAACAGTAATTAGATACTTGAAGATAGATTTACCAGTACATTAATGAGATGAGTCATTGCCAAACACCTTGAATACATTTGTATTGCTATTGCTCATCATACAAATATGATATTTTACACGATAACAAATATGTCAGATGGACCTAAATGTTAAATATAAGTTATTGTACTAAATGCTAAAAGGCCTTTTTAGCTAATGGGACTAGTAAGTCGGCATCGCCCAATTTGTGTTGAATGATAAAGCCATATTCATTCGTTATTCTTGCAACTCTTGATTATACAAATGATAAAAAAAGTTCGTCGAAATTTGATCACTTAAAATAAAAGGAGAACTCTACCTATTCTATTATCCTTGACAGCGATGAGAATATACGCATACATTTCTTATCAGTAAAGCTAGTGTAGTCAAACTCAGTAAATCAACCCGTAGAAATAACAACACTGTACTCAAAATAAAAGTACACTACACAACTTAAACACAGGAAAATTATGGTTTAGAATATTTGACCAAATCTAACCATTTTCATTTACATTTCAACAGTCAAAGGCGTCACCCGGATATTGTTAAGAGTTTTGGCTATTGATGTGCCTATTTCTTTTTTCCTGTGTATTCTGACAGGCTTAGGGAAATTAAAAGTCCTGACTGTTTTTAACATTTTCTTTGCAAAATCATGCCCGAAGGCTGATTTCTTGTACAGTCTAAAAGACTAACAGTAGAAAACAGTAGTGTCAATTCAACTATATGATACTAGTGCTTCAAAACTGAACATCATTCCAGTACACCAATTTTAGATATAGCTTTAGTTCTGTTTCGTATATGAACACTTCGTAAGACGCAGTGTTGCAGTAAGACCACAGCAAGTAAAATTTATGGATGACGTCAGCGCGTTCATCAATTTTCGTCTGATTTCAGAAAAAAAAAGATTTTTTTTCTTCTTTGGAGATGGTCAACATGACGAAAAATTACCAAAATGAGCAAATATGTTGTGCTGTCGCCTTATAATACTTGTAAAAGTGGCACTTGTGAGGTACCTGCAGTTGTAGAAATGAAACTAGTTGGATAGTTATAAAGGCGGCGCCAATTTGGAAACCATTAGTGTAGTTAGCAGCTTTGTTAGTGATACCAGTCTACAACACTAGTGTCACTTTCACTACACCAGTACATGTCTTGAATACAGGGATGAATGCCTTGTTGGCTGTGATACCATGGCCCTATATTTTGCCCCTTTAATTCTTGTTACAACGTTTATGGGCCTATTTATATTTCAGCCATACCATAGGTATGGTGAAATATATTGTATTCGTAATGTTTCTTTCTTCTTTCTCCTGTCAAATCTTCAAATCGAATCAACTCCGTCGTTCCTGTACCGAATTACTTGAAATTTGCCGGGCACAAGGGTAGACCAATACCCTTAGCCAGTTTTTTTTCATTTTTTTAATATCTACCTTTAAAATGATTTTATTCATGTTTTTTTGCAATTTTTATGTACATTTTGCCCCCATGTACCCTGGTATTACAGCCGAATGACCTGAAATTTGGTACAGAGGTGCCTTGATCATATGCCTACAAAGATTTAATAACAGTTTTGGAATACGGTACAGCAAAATGCTTAATATTGACATTTTTTGCCCAAAAAATGACATTTTTGGCTCCTATACCCCCATTTTACAACCAAATGACCTGGAATTTGGTATAGGAGTGCAATCTACATATGCGCACATGAATTCAATAACACTTTTGGCATACAGTACAACAAAATGCTTCATTGTGGATTTTTTGGCCATTGTTTGACCAAAAACGTACGCTTTTGGCTCCTGTTCCCTGGTCTTATAACCAAATGACCTACATTTTGGTAAATAGGTGCACTAAATATTCATTCAAATGACCCATGTATAATTTCTGGCATAAACCACTTCATAATGATATATTTGGGGACTTTTTTGGTAATTTTCCACTTGCCAGAGGTCGTTGACCTCTCCCACCTGAAGACAGCATGTGCACATGTCTATGTATACTAGAAACTTGATCAAAGAGGCAACCAATCACGTAGCCTGAGTCAACATCCCGAAGGGGATTGGCAGCCAATCGTGAGCCTGGTGTTATCTGGATGAGTCCATTCTGGCACGGAGGGGGTACATTTTTTTTAAATTCATCTTTGGACTGTTGATTATATAATGTCTCTCAGTGGGAGTATTTTTAACTGGACTATTTTGCAATTTTGCATGGAGTGTACTGGAAGAGTCCATTCTTGCATGGAGGGGGCATTTTTTAAAAATTAGTTTATGGACTTTGGTGATTTGATATGTCAAAGTGTTTCAGTGTGGTTATTTTTTGACTGGTCTACTTTGCAATTTTACATAGGTTGTGCTGGAAGAGTCCATCCTTACATTGGGGGGATTTTTAAAATCCATTTTTGGGACTTTGGTGATTACGTCCAAGTCCAATTTTAGCGGATGTATTTTTGGACTGCACCACATTACATAGGGGCATCGCGAGAAGAGTCCATTCTCTACGGAGGGGGATGTTTTCAAGTTTAGTTTTAGACAGGTGATGATTCAATATTCCATTTTTAGCGGAAGTGTTTTTGGACTGGTCTATTTTACCTTTTCATGCCTTTTTTGCTTAGTTCAACTTTGGACTGGGTTGCTTAAAAGGCCATGTTTTCAGTGGGAGTATTTCTGGACTGGTCTATTGGGCAAATTCACATGGGGTGCACTGTAAGAGTCCATTCTTGCACTGAGAATTTTGTAAGATTCATTTTTGGGCTAAAGTATCATTAGTAGAAGTGACTTTTAAACAAAAGTGTTCCATTTTTGCACATGGGTGATTTTGGAATAGAGATGGCTGAAATATGCTGTATTTGCTCTCAAGCAAATGTCGGCCTTTCTAGTTTGAAAATGTAACCATATGCATCTTGTTTTTTTGTACCCATCTTGTTTTGTTTTTTCGCCCTATCGCACTATTTTTGCAGTCTGCAGAGGGTGTCATCCATAAAATTTACTTGCTATGGCCTAAAAGAGATTGTCACACCACATTAGTCAGATGTACTCATGGCTTCATCTGTAGTGACAGCAATTTCCTTCTCATTATCGAGACTAAATTAGCAATGTCAGGATTTTCGGGGTCCTCACCATAGATACTCCGCATCATCTGTAGTGATTCATCGAAATAGCTGATCGCCTCTCTGTGATCACCACATGCGGCACCCAAGTTGTAAAGTAACTTGGCTATATCAGTATTTTCAGTACTATCGCCATGGATACTTCATGGATCATTTGTAGTGATTGCTCATAATAGCTGATCGCCTTTCTGTAATCGCCAAGACCAGTCCAGGTGGCACCCAAGTCGTTAAGTAAGAAGGCTATGTTAGGATGTGCAGTGTCCTCACCATAGATACTCCGCATCATCTGTAGTAACTGTTCATAATAGCTGAGAACCTTTTTGTGATCGCCAAGTATCCTCCAGGCGACACCCAAGTTGTTAAGTGAGGCGGCTATGTCAGGATGTGCGGTGCCCATGCCATAGACGCTCCACCTCATCTGTAGTGCTTGTTCAAAATAGCTGATGGCCTTTCTGTGATCACCAAGGTCACTCCAGTTGGTACCCAAGTTGCTAAGAGAGGTGGCTATGCAAGGATGTGCAGTGCCCTCACCATAGATACTCCGCTCCATCTGTAGTGACTGTTCAATATAGGCGATAGCCTTTCTGTGATCACCAAGGTGGTTCCAGACTGTACCCAAGTTGTTAAGTGAGTAGGCTATGTCAGGATGTGCTGTGCTCTCGCCATAGATACTTCGCATCATCTGTAGTGCCTGTTCATGATAGCTTATCGACTTTCTGTGATCACCAAGGCTCTTCCAGGCGGCACCCAAGTTGCTTAGTGAGGTGGATATATCAGGATGTTCAGCGCCCTCACCATAGATACTCCGTCTCATCTGTAGTGACTGTTCGTGATAGCTGAGAGCCTTTCTGTGATCACCAAGTGATCTCCAGGCATTACCCAAGTTGTCAAGTGAGGTGGCTATGTCAGGATGTGCAATACTCTCACCATAGATACTCCACATCATCTTTAGTGCCTGTTCATAATAGCTGATCGCCTTTCTGTAATCAAAAAGATCAGTCCAGGCAATACCCAAGTTGCCAAGTGAGGTGGCTATGTCAGGATGGGCAGTGCCCTCAGCATGGATACCCCGCCTCATTTGCAGTGCCTGTTTATAATAAATGATCGCCTTTCTGTGTTCACCAAGATGACTCCAGGTGACACCCAAGTTGCCAAGTGAGGAGGCTATGTGAGGATGTGCAGTGCCCTTACCATAGATACCCCGCCTCATTTGTAGTGACTGTTCATGGTAGCTGAGAGCCTTTCTGTGGTCACCAAGGTCACTCCAGGTGACACCCAAGTTGTTAAGTGACGAGGCTATGTCAGGATGCGGGGTGTTCTCACCATAGATACTACGCTTCATCTGTAGGGACTGGCTGTAATAGCTGACGGCCTTTCCGTGTTCACCAAGTTTGCCACAAACGGCACCCAACTCCATCAGTTCCTGTGCAACATGGGCATGTGCGGTGCTCTCAACATGTTTAAATAGTTCAAATTGCAATGCCCTTTCCTGGCATTCCCTCGCGTTTTTGTATTCACACAAATCTGCGTATATGTCTGCTTGTAGTTTTGGAGAATTGTCATAAAGAATTGGTGGCTCCTTCACAAGTGTTCTGAAGTCGGCCAGTAGAAAGATGAAAGACCTTAATGGTTTAGCTGTGTAATAATACCTCATCAGCTGTTTTGAACTAGACAAGTGAAACACTCCTTTTACACTTGACATGGATGGTAAGGCTGACAAGGTCTCCACTTGACCACGGTTGTTTATGTACGTCCGAAGCCTCAACTCTGCTGAGATACTGACCATTACCATCAGGTGATGTGCGTTCTCTTCATTGATGACTCCTTCCTTGTACAGGTTTCGAATAGTCTCCCAGATCGTGGTAGGCTGTACGTTACTCAGCAAAGCCCAACATGATATTGCAAGGGTAGAAAATCGATAGATTTCCTTCTTGACGTTAAACAGACTGGCTTTTATTTGTTTAATTTCAAACGTCTTTGAGTTTGCTTCCTCGGCGAGCATTGTCAATGCTTGTAATTCAGGGATGTCTCTATTTGTCGTTTGAAGCTGCTGATTCCATACACCGGTGTACTCATCGACCAAGCCCTGCTCCCCAGTGATAAGACACACATTACTCAATATGCTGGAGAGATGGTAGCCTTTCTTTAAATATGTCGACAATTCCTCTTGCAGCACTGCTGTCATCTTCTTTGGGGTATGAATTAGCTGGTTTGGCTTACCTCTGCCCAGTGGAGTCTTACATGCAAGTGGCATGGCTCCATCGAACGCAAACCCACGCGGTGTTACAGAGTCATAGTACCAGTTATCAAGTGGGTCGTTAGAGTGGAAATCGTTCACCGACTTAATCGCCATGGCCGGGAGAATGGTCTCTCCCAGATTGATCACTTTAAGATGCAGATAATGAGTGAGGTTATGGAAATAGTTGACGTTGTTTTCTGTTTCACTTTCTACCAATATAGCGAACTCCAGATCAGAGTATGGGGTTACCAATCCTGTGGCTTGTGAACCCAAACCTATCATAGCGTACATGCAGGGAGGTGGGCCCATGACTTCGATACATTCATCTACAAGACCAGTTATGAACGTTTTTCGCTGTTGGACAATTGCATGAAACAGTACTTTGATTGTTTCCGCTCTCTTCTTCTCCACTTCTCTTATTGTTGGGTCATCGTCATCAAGGGTATAAGGGTCTGCCTCTTGTTCGATTCGTTTAATTTCGTCTTCTACATTCCCTCGACCTTTCTTCAGTATCGACTTGTGTTTCTCTGTGCCACCAATGTCAACTACATATTCTGTCTGCAACACGTGCTCAATAAATAGCTGTTTGATTCTGAGGATCATTTGTTTAATGCCCTCCCTATCCTCGATTTTTGCTCTTACCAGTGCTGCGTTACAGAGTGCTGCAGCCTTGGTGAAGTCTCCCCCGTCTTTTGACTGGATTCCTCTTTCCAGGTAAATGTCACTCAACTTGCACAGGGGCTCCACCTCTTTTTTGTATTGATCTGTAGTTGAATCTGAACAACAAAGCAAGTCCTGGCTATACAAAGTTCTTAGCAAGGAATTCTTTAACCTCTAGTTTTCATTTCATTAATCTGTAATAAGTTTCACGTTACAATTTGAGTTTTTTTTTAAATTTATGGAGTACTTTGCCATTTACTTTTAGGTCCTTATGTTGCATACAAAGTAATAAGCCCGGCGCTGCCATGACTTTTGTTTGTGATTGACTGTTATTAAGATACAATCAGATGGCAAGAAGGAGAAACACACACTGTCACAAAAACACAATGTCATATCAAAATCAAATTTGGTAAGTCTGATTTTGTCGCTCCTTCCAAGTGGCGATTATAAGCACGTTGTCTTACCTTTGATATGAACAGTCTTTAGCGCAGCTGCAAAACAGTGTTCTGCAGCATCCAGGTCCCCGCTCTGCAGGGCCCTGCATCCCTCCTGCAGCTGTTCTATGTAATCTCTGTAGCAGGGTAATGATCGTGTGTCTATGTCATACACATCTGCTTTAGAATTACTCATAAATGATGTTATATCAATAATATTTCCATCATTGCTTTGCAATTATATCATATGGGTAAGTTTTTCTATGAAAATTCCACAAAGATATTAAAGACCCCATACCTAAAGAAATACAGTTTTGTTTCTTGATTTATTGCGTGTTTCACTGAGGTCATGACACTGCATGTTCTATGTCATTGACGATCTCCTACGCCCAATTTATAAATTTATGTCGCCGGGGCGAAAGGCTATTTCATAACATTTCATCATTAATTTTGCATATGACGTCCAGATCTGTATCATTCCTGCATTATGATGGTCACCTTTAATTAACATTCATATTTCATACCTGATTATGTGATCATGTGCAAAATGGGCTAATATGCATATGAAATTCAAAATCTAATCGTTGCATGAAATCTTTCTGATAAACGCCGGGCAGTTTGTTTATTTAGTTCGCACTTCCTTTCGGTCTGTGATTAGACCATTTTGACCTTGACTAAGGTGGGACCAATTTGACCTTCAACTCGACTTTCGTTTTCTTTGGCATGTGGCAGAATGTAATGCAATGGACAATACTCACCCATCCCCATTCGGGTTGCCAAACTGCTTCGCTTCTTGTTTCTTCTGAAATCAACATGAAATGCAAGCATAAACTTCACAGCAAGACTGTGTATATTATGTATCTATGATAAATAATCAATTTGGAAATCTATGGCTCCGTCTTTCCAGAAAGTTTGACAAAAAATGGGGACTGATTTAAAGGGAGCCAGGCCATAAGAAAAAAGATATGATATTATTTTAATGAATTTTCAACTATCATATCTTCACTTGTCTTCGTTTGACTTTCTCCGCGTACTCGATGCGGTGCTCCAGCGTTTCTCTGCCATCTGGCTCTTCACAGCGGTCCAGCGCCGCACGGTACAGGCGGGCTGCTTTGGTGAATTCCGCCTCGTCCTTGCCAATCCTTCCCTTGTCAAGATGTAGATCTCCAAGGCCTTTCAAGGATTCTACTTCCTGATGTTTACTTTTACAAGCAACTGCTGCCACAAAGTAGTTAGTAAAGGCTTCAACTAAGGGTATTATACCATGTTCCCTCGACTTGGTCTCTTCTTTTAGTTTGAGAAGTTCCATCGATACAGCCAATGTTGTGTTATCTAAAGCCCCAATGTCTGACTTTTTGTGACTTTGACAGTGATGTAGCTTCGTACACTTCTCTGCATATCTGATACGATGTTCTATGACTTGTTTCTCGTCTTCAGTTCTACAATATCTCAGGACATCTATGTACAGCCCACATGCTTTATTAAAATTCTCAGCCTTGTGATCGTTCATCTTAGCTTTCTGTAAGTACAAATCGCCAAGACTTTTCAGTGCCTCACATTCCAAGACCTCATCTTCAGTACTGACAGCATTAATCAGCTTGCGACTGTATCCCCTCTCTACAGAATCAAGATTAGCGCCCCTACTTAAGATTTCATCCAATTCACAAAATTCCTCAGCCACGGCTGACAGTTTGGTCATATGTATTGCACCCCAAATGCCTGTTTTCCCAGACTGGTCTTCCATATTTTTTTCTGGCAATGCTGATAATGTAAATGGTAACACTGTCCGATCTTGTACGGAAGCTCTTCTGTAAAAGAGGTGCAGAAAAAGACGAGATTTTAGAAATAGCTGGCACTTCGGTCGTATTGTGTAAATATGTGTTCTGTGAAGAAGTATTATTTTATAGAATGTAGTGTTAAGATCTGTAGTGTTTCGGAAAGGTACCTGCCGGCTGTCAATATTGTAACATGTTACCGCAAATATTCATAGATCATTTTATTATTTCGACTTCATTCGCCGCTCATGCATGGTTTTTGTGTTTATAAGCTGCAAAAACGGAATATTATCTATGACGTAAAGTTGCGTACGGGTATTGGTCCGAGTAAGTAAGTGACGAAGAGTTTAAATGTAATTCCTCTGGTGTTATATATGATTCATGGGGATGTATTGCTTTGGTCTGTCTGTTTTTTTTACAAGTTTAACAGTTGTACATCTTTCATATTCTAGTCATGTTCGCTGAAGAGTGACATGAAGTGACCAATTTATGTATGCAATATTGATATAAGCTTATTTGTATGATTAATGAACGGAACGACATTATTAACAATGCGAGAACCTCACGGAGGCCTGAGATTTTCGAACTCTTGTTAAGCAAATACGTATATGTCACAAACCTGTCAGAGTCTTTATCCGCATTGCCACTGGTATTCTCTTGTTTAGTTGTTCCCTCTTCAACAGATAATCTGTTAATGAAATAATGTATCGTTATCAACGTAAGCATTAAAACATGCAGAAACCGATGTGACAGAAGTTGTGCATAGGTAAGTAGGCATACGCACTCTGGCCTCATCATCATCATATCTTGTCGCTCCATCTCTGACCTGTTCGTCTGTGTAGTGATGACGTACGTTACTGGCTGATTGCGGCGATGTTTGTGGACACGATGATTGGTTGTCAGTACCAACTTCTTTGCTCCAAGTTTGGTAACTTTTGGGATGAAGATAAAGATTATGTATAAACTTGACAACTAAATCACGTTTTATCCAAGCAACATACTGGTCGTTGTAGGAGATTTTTTTCTAAGTACAAATTCCCTCCATATATGTGTATATGATTATAAATCTATAATTGGACGTACAAAGGCACAGAAATGTCAGTCTGAAAGTTAATCTGTGTTAGTGAAATTATTTCAGAAGCAGTATCATATTATAATTTCCAGCATAAGGGGAGAGTCTTTCTCAATGACTTCAAAAGAGGCGTGGTTTCAAAATATTTTTCCCTTTCGTGCCAAAGAATCAGTTGTATGGTCTTTTTGTGGTTCAACCCTCTCAAATTAGCTCTTTCGATTAAGATGATGAGTCCGGACCCGCAAGTCATCTATTATTCAGTTCGCCTTTGTTGTAGACTCGTGCTCTTTTGTGTTAGACAGTGAAACGCATAAAAGCTAGGACTACTAATGACATGAATAACGTGACTATGCGTCAGCCGTTGTTTTTACCATTTTCGCCATTTAATCTTGTGGTAAAAATTGCTGCTGTACCACCACCAACCCCCTCCCTTCCCCCATGGCAGCAAATACATCAACAGTTAAGTATCTCTTTAGGACAGATAACCCTACTTTATATACAGCAGTCTTGGTTAAGAATTAACTACGACGTATAGTAGTCAACATGGACTTCAATTACATGGTCAGATGTACATACCTATATGCAGTCAGTCAGGTCCGTTTTGACGGGGTCCTTGCCCCTGGGAATCCACTTTTCACCACCTGCAGGCTAGCGGTAAAACTAACGGTCCAAACTCGATACTGGCACCAGCGAAAGAGGAAGTCCACAGGTGAAGCCGAAGCTTTTGTACTGTCATAGAAGGGGATCCCCCTCTGAGCTATATATGGGACAGAAGTGTGACGTTATCATGTACCTTTTGTGTGTGCAAGAACATCTATACGCACACACATGCTCAAGAATGCACCGTGGCTCTTGTGCATCTTTTCCACAGCTTTTACTACCGTGCATCTTTCTAAATCCAGTTTCTTCATAAAGATAACGTTACTTGCTGTTTTTGTTGTTGTTTAGATAGATGAGGCCATGGTGAAGATGGCAGCCTTCACCCCTCATACAGAGCGGTCCCGCTCAGTGTCATCTGATAGTACTTTGTACACAGGATGGCGTCGTCGACATTGTGAGACTCATACGAATATGAAGTTTTAGCAGGACTATGTGACAAATTGTGGGGGGAAAAAGACGATGTCATGTAACATGATGTTTCAAATGTATTTTCAGCTACAACGACTACCCAGGCCACAACCACCCCACAAAGCACAACAACTACAGCACAAACCACAACCACCGCCGCACCATCGGGCGGTATTTCCGGCGGTATCTCCGGTGGGACTTCCGGCGGGACCTCGGGCGGGACAACGTTGACAGGCGGGACAACCGGTGGGACCACTGGTGGGATAACTGGTGGAATCACCGGCGGGATCACTGGTGGAATCACTGGTGGAATCACTGGTGGAACAACCGGTGGTAAGTAGTATTGTGCATTCATTCATTTATATCATTCCATTCCTTCTTTCTTTCCTTCCTTCCTTCCTTCCTTCATTCAGTCAGTCAGTCAACATTCATATCATATCATTAATTCATTCATCCGCACCTTTGTGTTCCTTTGAATCATCCAGGTCCAGTTCACGAAAGCAAGACTTATTTTTTTTTGCCCTTGTTTCATTGGGCACCGCCATGTTGGTTTGTGACGTCACGGGTCGGCCATCTTGTCTATTCCTTAATACGTCGGTGTTTTAAGTCAGTCAACTTAATCTATTCTATATGAAGACAGCATAAAAATGCCTTGGTTCGCTCTTGTGAGGTTAGAGGTCACGGAATGGCAATCATTACTAAATCACCTTTTGATGGTGCCATTTCAAACAGAGTAACTGAAATAATACAAGGAAGTCAGACATGTGCATCTTAACCTTTAGGCGAGGATGAGATATTCGAATCAATATTTAAGATTTAGAAATCAAGTTTATATATGTTTTCAGGCACTGTATTTGGAATCGCTGCCAACTGCAATGAATACCCTTGTGACCCGGCTTGCGACCAAACCGTCGCACCATGCAACGGGCTGATCTTCGAGGAGAACTGGGACAAGCTGGACTTTGACCGCTGGCAACACGAGCTGACCATGAGCGGCGGAGGGGTAAGAGAACCAAAGTCATGATGCTTGACATGTGACATTTTTAAAAGTTATCACGTGATGATCACGTGCCAATCACATGACCACATCAAACTCCTACTAGCTGGATTTTGAGGGTTAGAGAGACAAAATTACGTCATGTTTAACAGGCAATATTCTAAACTGATATCACGTGATGATCACGTGCAAATCACATGACCACATGAAACTCCTACTAGGCCTCGAGGGATGTTGTGATCACGTGATGATCACTGTCCTGACGTCGGCATTTTCACTCAATATAGAACAGAGTGCCACATTTGCATGTGACTATCACTGTCACGTGATTATCAAGTGGTAATTCTCCTAATTTTCTCCCAATAATGTTATGATCATGCGATGATCACGTACTAGCATCCTGACATTGCCAGAGCTGAGAGTTACATATCACGTGATTGTCACGTGGCGATTACCACAATTTTACCCAATAATGCCATGATCATGCGATGATCACACGTACCAGCATCCTGACATTGTGAGTTACATATGTATGCGGCTATCACGTGATTGTGGTGATTCCTCCTACTTTCACCCAATAGAACTGGGAGTTCCAGATGTACGTCAACAACCGCTCCAACAGCTACGTCCGTGACAACACTCTCTTCATCAAGCCGACTCTGACGTCAGACAAGTATGGCGAGGCGGCCCTAAGCAGCGAGGTAGTGGACATGTGGGGTGAGTGGATGTTGTTTTAAGTCCTAAAGACACCACAAAGTCAAAAGGTCAAAGTCCTTCCCGCACTTGATGGCGCATAGGTCGGCGCCCATCTCCGTTTCAGTAGCCCTGGGCCACACAACTTTGTGCATTCACTACAGCAGGAGGCTAGTCCACTGGTAGTGGTGTGTGTTCAACTTCTATACTCTTTTCCTAATGCTGAGTGCTAAGCTGAGAAAGCACCATGTACCATTTTTAAAGTCTTTGGTATGACTCGGCCGGGGATCGAACTCACGATCTACCGAATGCAAGGCGAACTTACTTCTTATTGACGTTTTTAACTGTCATTCAACACAAGAAATTGCTCACCTCGAATTTTCGGTCACACATCCGTCTTCCTTCGTCAGGAGTGGTGGTTCAATTACTCTGATTACGTGATCTAGGAACACGTGACTCGAGTAAAGAATCGTAGATGCCTGGCAAGCGGTATCGGCCCCCGTCTCTGTTAAGTGCCGGCTGGTGTGCTCTTATGTAGATGGCCTCCTTTACCCTCTTCACGAAGTAATCCGGTTCAGTGTCCAATATTTGTTGTTGTTTTTTTCTTTACACAAACCATGGTAACAACTTTATATCTCTCAAACAAACACCCAAACCCATCCCTCTGTCCAGGCATGTCCCCAGCGGACCAGTGTACCGGCAATGCCTTCTGGGGCTGCCAGCGTACGGGCACGGGTACAAACTACATCAACCCCGCCAGGTCCGCCCGTCTGCGCAGCGTCAACAGCTTCGCCTTCAAGTACGGCAAGATCGAGGTGGAGGCCAAACTGCCGACCGGTGACTGGCTCTGGCCAGGTAACGTCCTTGTCATGTCTTTGTGACTTGTTGCTAACTAAACTGTATTCGAGCACAACTTCAGAACGTAAACTCGCGATAGATACAGTATCTCTCACTACACGAGTTTACGTTCTGAAGTGATTGGTCATCCTAGTCATCCTGAAGAAGGTGGCAGTGATCGTTGACGATTTGATCCGTGTGTACCTTTATGTTGGAGGAAAGTTTAGCATTGTACTATGAAGTTGCTATCAATACAGATGAGCTTCCATGATAATACATGTAGTAACACAACCATTTCCAACCATTTCCAACGACCAAACACAATAGACAGTACCGTACGCCAGCTCTATAACAGTAAAATCACGATTGAACGAATCCTTGGAAAACTATTATCGCAACGATCTGAAAAAATAAGCCACATAAAACAAGACTGGCAATAAAAAATATTATTGCCATGACGACGATTGAGGGGAACAACAATACAGCTCAAATCAGAAATAGACTGGAACTTCCCTGTCGCACTATCCCTGGCACAAAGTACTAGCCCACCTGTAACATAAACCTGCAGCCAGCAGAAATGTACTATCCCTGGTACAGCACAATGGTCTGCCAGTAACCTTAACCTACAGCTGAGCACTACAGAAGTATTTCCTGTCTGCCTGTGGCGTATGGCTTGACCAAGCTCTAGAAAAGAAAATGTATCCTTCAAATCATAACAACCAACACAACGTGATCCATTGTGCAGAGTTTCCCTGTCTACCACTAGTTTCAAAGGACAAATTGCTCCAGGGAGCCAGTGTGACCTACATTCCACCATTGCATACCAGAGATACATCTGGAACAGATTTTTTTTGGGGGGGGAGGGGACTTGCATACCTGTAACAGTGGTGTTCTAGCGCTGCCAAACTGACCACGCCAACAGCTCTTGAGCTTTTGGTGTTGTGGTTAGCACGTTGGATTTGTGATCCGGCTGCCCGGGTTCGGCGCGGGTTCGAATCCCGGGAGTCGGGGTGTTGTTTCTTTCTGTTCTTACTCGCCCCTCGAATTTCTACAATGGTTCCCACGCCGGCCCTGTGAGTAACAGGCTAGTATGTGCCACACTGGGATGTCGATCTCGGAGATTCGAGGACGAATCTTGAAAAGAAAAGGGGGAGTAGTGTAACGGGAGGTGCCCCAACACGGTACGTTTTTTCTTGCGCTCAAACTCATGGCGCTCCATCGCTAGTTGCCTGAGAGTGGTCAAATTTTGATGACTGAATTTTTTACACATAGATTTGAACAACATACTTGAATAAGAAATGCATTCATGTGGTTCATGAACCTTTCGCGCTGCATGTTACAAGCGGCAAGCACTGTGAGACCATTTCGTGTATGTAACCTTCCAATTTTGTGCTACGCTGGAAAGTGTGCCTAACTCGGTACGCTTTTTTTTACATTTTGCTTTCTTCAGAAGTAAGTGGTAAATTTAAGTACACAGAAAAAAATTTAATAATATGATATTTTAGCTTTCTTTTGACAGTAAAATCGTGACTGTATGTACGTCTTGTCTCACATGAGGAAGGCTGTACCTAGAACAATCCAGCTCATGTTTTTACGGGCAATGGGCTGAATGCACTGATTGTGAATGCCCGACTAAAAAAAGCATTACGAAAAAAAGACACCGCTAACATCAACAAAACTCGGTCTGATTATATGAAAATATCATCTACATCTCTCTATCAAGTCTTATTTTCATAGACAGCACGAATCATTTGTTACAGTCAAATAAATATTTGGAGCGTACTCTAGTCTGTCACCTCCACGGCCACACTCCCTTAGGAGTACAATGGTGGCAATGTTTATGTCGCTTCCTTTTGGTTACTTTTCTACTCAACAGACATTTGAAGACCCATATTCATAGTGTTTTATGGAGCTTTATTTATGTGTATCATGGCAGTTGTGTGACTGCTTGAAAGAGTTCGTATAGTTAGCGACACGAGCCGCCAATACGCAGAGGCCGGTGACCGCAGTGATTCAGCACTGTCAACATTACTGTTAGAATTCTGTTTTTTTTTAAACATGAAGTAAATATGTTAAAGTATACTTGGAATGCAAATTAAAGCTGTGTCCATGGACTTGGTTTATTTAACTTTCTAATCAGCATAGTCAGTGGCAACAAACACGGTGTACTTATGGATAATAAGATCAGCAAAAAATCCGTTCCGTCTTACGACCAGGACCGTCTTAGGGCGGCCCCCGTTAACAGTGGTGTTCTAGCGCTGCCAAACTGACCACGCCAACAGCTCTTGAGCTTTTGGTGTTGTGGTTAGCACGTTGGATTTGTGATCCGGCTGCCCGGGTTCGGCGCGGGTTCGAATCCCGGGAGTCGGGGTGTTGTTTCTTTCTGTTCTTACTCGCCCCTCGACTTTCTACATACCCAGCATACTGTGGAGTACTAGCATTCTGTGGAAAAATGCCTGTGCAATTCCTAGAATTTTTGCAGACTGAACGCAATATATACCACTTGACGACTCCCCTGAGGCGTCGTCAAAAAGTGAACCAAACTTTCCACGTATGTCTGAAACATTCTGTCCTCCTTCCAGCCATCTGGATGTTGCCCAAGCACAACTCTTACGGCCAGTGGCCGGCCTCGGGAGAGATCGATCTCATGGAATCTCGCGGGAACAAGAACGGCCGCACCGCGCAGGGCGAGTCCATCGGCGTGGACTCCATGGGGACCACAATGCACTGGGGCCCCTACTGGCCGGTCAACGGTTACGCTAAGACTCACGTGACCAGGTGAGCGCCAATAAATGATTTCACTCTATCTTATTAGATACCTTAGTCATCGTAACAAGTGCTTTAGTTGGCTGGGACCAAAATTGCAAATGTATATTTATACTTTTGCAATATATTGTGTCTATTTGTAATGTCTTTTTTATCAGATGTTACAACGAGTGTTAAGTCTTTTAACGTGCAGTCCTTTTCGCTGAGATCTTTGTTCTGTCTTTATTTCTATTTTTAGAACTCTGAGTGGAGAAACTTTCGGAGACCGCTTCCACAAGTGGGGTCTGGAGTGGACCGAAAATGACATGACGTAAGTCGATCAGTGCATTTAAGTCCTTTCTTTGTTTCAATTTTCATACGCTGCATACGCGAATAGGTGTTCTCAGCTACATGTACAATGTATTTTAGTATTCTCACCATTTTGCCATAGAGAGGACTCATGAAAAAGCTGAGTATAATTGCCACTGATTTGCAATGAGAAAAAGACAGATTTTAAGCCCAAAAAGGTATGCTTCAGCTTATAGAGCCTGCTTTCAGGAGGCTAACCAGAGCCAAAGTTTGCAGACTTTCACTATGAATTATACATATTCCATTATTCATTCCATGTTCCAGCAACCCAGCCCAAAACCCACCCAAATATCAAGCAAAACATGACTTTAACGAGACGTAGACTGTATGAGGTACGTTTCATTTCAAATCTATCCAGACAGACAACTAATATTCCATGACCTTGACCGTCCTTGCCTCAGGTTCTTCCTTGACGACCAGGAGATCATGAAGGCTGACCCCGGCCCCGGAGGATTCTGGGAATATGGCGAGTTCTCGCAGCAGCTGGGGCCAAATGCCCAAAATCCCTGGCAATACTCGAACAGCAAACTGGCTCCGTTCGACCACGAGGTTAGTTATTCCTTTCGAATTCAATCAACTAGTTGATACTGGACATTTGTGTAAATACGTAGTACTACAGAACTACACACTGTTTATCAAAATTGAAGCACAACTGGATGATATATCCCTTTTTTATATTTCATAGCAGCGAGTCGACATTCAGCATTCAGTATATTTCATACCAAAATACTTACACATGTACATAGGAATAGATGAAAAAATATAAGTGTGATGGAGACAACTTTTCTGACACTAGCTGCATGAAAAATCTAATTGTCTTCCTATCACGCTATTTTGTCCTACAGAGTAGCGTAGATCATATACCATTAGCTGTATTTTGCCAACTTATCTCTACAAT
This sequence comes from Branchiostoma floridae, assembly GCF_000003815.2. NCBI lineage: Eukaryota > Metazoa > Chordata > Leptocardii > Amphioxiformes > Branchiostomatidae > Branchiostoma > Branchiostoma floridae. The sequence continues at coordinate 3,807,231 of NC_049995.1, forward strand.
TAACAGTATAGTATATCCATTCATTACAGGTTAGGTGCAGCCCAGGATAAGGCCAGGGATAGATAATTTTAGTCAACATTAGAATGATGCCATTTCCAACCTATATACTATTTACATTGAATGACTCCATAAGTCATATAACATTGGCCTCAATGAAAAGCGCGAAGACTCTTCTTTTTTTTTTAAACTCACACTGTTTTCTCAGTTCTACATCATCCTGAACCTTGCCGTGGGAGGAACTAACGGGTTCTTCAGCGACCAGGACACCAATTTAAACACACACACAAACACACACACACACACATCAGCATCGCCAAAACCTTTTTTTTCAAACCTCACTCTTATTTTCCCAGTTCTACATCATCCTGAACCTTGCCGTAGGAGGAACCAACGGCTTCTTCAGCGACCAGGACACCTTCTCGCCCGGCAAGCCGTGGAACAACGAGTCCCCCACCGCCTTCAAGGACTTCTGGATGGCCAAGAACCAGTGGTACCCGACTTGGAACGCTGACGTCAACAACGGAGAGGACGCCGCTCTGCAAGTCAAGACCATCCGCGTCTGGAAGTACTAATTATAAAGTAGTCGTTTTCGAGGTCTCGATTCTTTCTCCGCAATAAATTACTGAATGAAATATGTTTGATGTGTTTGAACTGTTTACTATAGGTATTCAGTGGTAAGGTAATGAGGTTTAAGATATTAAGCCGTAAGGTCTGAGTTCTTTAATGAGGAGTGTCTCGATCGCGACTCTCATAAGGGGCTTTGAACACCTAGCAGTCCCCAGTGTTGTGCCCATTGGAAAGGCACCTTACACATATTTCTTTTCTCAAAATATATATTTATGTAAATGAGGCCAAGAACCAGTGGTACCCGACTTGGAACGCTGACGTCAACAACAGAGAGGACGCTGCTCTGCAAGTCAAGACCATCCGCGTCTGGAAGTACTAATTATGAAATAGTCGTTTTCGAGGTCTCGATTCTTTCTCCGCAATAAATTGCTGACTGGAATATGCTTGATGTATTTTTGAAGTGTTTAACATAGTTAGTTAGTGGTAAGGTGAGGAAGTTTGATATAGCAAGCCCTAAGATCTGAATACTTTAATAAAGAGTTTCTCGAATCTGATAAGCTTTGAATCCCAGGTTGTCCAAAGTGTTGTGTCGACAAGTCCATTTGAAAGGCACCTTTCACATATTTCTTTAGTCGAAATATGTATGTGTGTGAATGAGGCCAAGAACCAGTGGTACCGACAACAGAGAGGACGCCGCCCTGCAAGTCAAGACTATCCGCGTCTGGAAGTACTAGTCATGAAATAGTCGTTTCTGGAGTCTACATTCTTTCTCCGCAATAAATTGCATGAAATACGTTTGACGTGTTTGCAGTGTTTACTATAGTTAGTCAGTTAGTAAGGTAAGGAACTGTTAGATAACAAGCCCTGAGGTCTGAATATTTTGATGAGGAGTCTCTCGAATCTCATAACATTTGGGGCTTTGAAAACTGGTTGTCCCCAGTGTTGTGATCCTTAGAAAGGCACCTTACACATATTTTTTTACTTGAATTATTACGTGTATATGTAAATGAGTACCTAACTGCGGGTAGGGACATCTTCCTCAATGGGACGTATAGTTGGTGGTGGTCCCGGCTTGTGAAAGAGACACAAATTGAGCATGTGGAAGAACCAAACACACTAATCGAAAAGAGTGACTCGAACCTTACAACCTTGTTCAGATTTCACATGTTGAAAAGGCAATAGTCACCTGTTTTTGTCAATTCCTCCACAAACGTAGTCAAACTCATTAAATCAACTCGTAGAAATAACGACACTACATTCCAAATCAAAGTACACATAATCAAAGCTATTACATACAGAAAATTATAGTATAGTATTTGAACAAATTCAACAATCTTTACTCATATTTCAACAGCCATAAACGTCAACTGGACATTGCCTATATAAAATTATGGATTTGGTATTGCATATACAGCTCTAATGCATTTCTGAAGGGTATCGCAATTAGAAAATATAATTTTGAAGACATCGTCTTTTTGATGTGGGTAGATTGCACGATCGCGAGTTTCATGGCATGGTTTGCATATTTTCTACAATGTCCTCTTAAATATGGGTCTTTCAATTTAAAGTTGACCTTCAATTTAAAGTTGGAACTTTTTTCTATTGGTTTGCCTGTTTCTTTCCCTATGTATTCTGACTGGCCTAGATCTAGAGAGATTAAAAGGTCAACGTCCCGATAGTTTTTAATGCTTTATTTGCAATATCATGCCAGAAGGCTAATTACGTGCAGTCTAAAAGATAAGACTAACGGCAGAAAATAGTCTGACACATAACAATAGTGTCTAATCAATTATATGATACTGGTGCTTCATACTGACCTTCATTCAAGTAGAATAATTTTAGATTTAGCTTTGGTTCTGTTTAAGACGCAGTGTTAGAGATAGTCATTACCACATTAGTTAGATGTACTCATCTTTAGTGAGTTCCTTCGCATTATCGTGACTAACTTAGCAATGTCAGGATTTTCGGGGTCCTCACCGTAGATACTCCGCATCATCTGTAGTGATTGATCGAAATAGCTGATCGCCTTTCTGTCATCACCAAGGCTATCCCATGAGACACCCAAGTTATTAAGTGAGATGGCTATGTCACGATGTGCAGTACACTCACCATAAATACTCCGCCTCATCTGTAGTGACTGTTCCATATAGCTGATCGCCTTTCTGTGATTACCAAGGTAAAAGCAGGCGGTACCAAAGTTGTTGAGTGACTTGGCTACGTCCGGATTTGCAGTGCCCTCTCCATAGATACTTCGCCTCATCTGTAGTTCCTGTTCATAATAGCTGATCGCCTTTCTGTGTTCACCAAGGTTGCACCAGTTGGTACCCAAGTTACTAAGCGAGCTGGCGATGTCAGGATGTGCAGTGCTCTCACCATAGATACTCCGCCTCATCTGTAGTGCCTGTTCATGATAGCTGATCGCCTTTCTGTGTTCACCAAGCTCACTCCAGGAGTCACCCAAGTTGTTGAGTGAGATGGCTATGTCAGGATGTGCAATGCCCTCACCATAGATTCTCCGCTTCATCTGTAGTGACTGTTCATAATAGTTAATTGCCTTTCTGTGATCACCAAGGTTACTCCAGGCGGCACCCAAGTTGTTAAGGAATATGGCTATGTGAGGATGTGCAATGCCCTCACCATAGATTCTCCGCTCCATCTCTAGTGCCTGTTCATAATAGCTGATTGCCTTTCTGTGATCACCAAGGCCCTTCCAGGCGAGACCCAAGTTGTTAAGTGAGATGGCTATGTCAGGATGTGCAGTGCCCTAACCATAGATACTCCGACTCATCTGTAGCGACTGTTCATAATAGCCGATCGCCTTCCTGTGATCACCAAGGTCACTCCAGACGGCACCAAAGTTGTTAAATGAGTTGGCTATTTCAGGATGTGCAGTGCCCTCACCATAGCTCACCTCAGATTGTACGCAATCTGTGAAGTGTAATAAATAAATAAATAAATAAATAAATAAATAGCTACTCCGCCACATCTGTAGCGACTGTTGATAATAGCTGATCGCCTTTCAGTGATCACCAAGGTGACTCCAGGCTTCACCCAAGCTGTTAAGTGAGTTGGCTATGTAAGGATGGGCAATACTTTTACCATAGATACTCCGTCTCATCTGTAGTGACTGACTGTAGTAGCTGACTGCCGTTTTGCATTCAGCAAGATTCCCACAAGCGTCAGCCAGCTTCATAAGCGCCTCAGCAATATCGGGATGTGCAGTGCTCTCACCATGTTTAGATTGTTCGAATTCCAATGCTTTTTCCCGGAATTCCCGCGCTTTTTTGTATTCACACAAATCTGTGTACACGTCTGCTTGTAGTTTTGACGAATTGTCATAGAGAGTAGGTGGCTCCTTCACAAGTGTTCTGTAATCGGCGTGAATTAAAATAAAAGACCTTAATGGTCTAGCTGTGTAATAGTATCTCATCAGTTGCTTTGAACTAGACAAGCGAAACACTCCTTTTGCACTTGACATGGACGGTAAGGCTGACAAGGTCTCCAATTGGCCACGGTTGTTAATGTACGCCCGAAGCCTCAACTCTGCTGAGATACTGACCATCACCATTAAGTGATGTGCGTTCTCACTATTGATGACTCCGTTTTTGTGCAGCTTCTGAATAGTCTCCCAGATCGTGGTGGGTTGTACGTTACTCAGAAGAGCCCATATTGATATCGCCAGGGTAGAAAATCGATAGATTTCCTTCTTAACGTCAAACAGGCTAGCTTTTAGTTCTTTAATTTCAAACGTCAGTTCATTTGCTTCCTCACCTAGTATAGTGAATGCTTGTAACTCAGAAATATTTCTTCCTGTTCTCTGAAATTGTTGAGTCCATAGAGCCTTGTACTCATCTACCAAGGCTTGTTCTCCAGTGATAAGGCACACATTACCCAATATGCTGGAGAGATGGTAGCCTGCCTTTAAGTGTGACAACAAGTCGTCAATCAGAACTGTGATCATCTTGTTTGGTGTGTGAATAAGTTGGCATGACTTTCCCCTGCCCAGTGGAGTCTTACATGCATGTGGCATAGCTCCATCGAACGCAAACCCTCGAGGTGTGACAGAGTCGTAGAACCAGTTGTCTTTTGGGCCATTGAGTGACTTAATCGCCATCGCCGGGAGAATGGTCTCTCCCAGATTGATCACTTTGAGATGCAGATAATGAGTGAGGTTGCGGAAATACTTTACATTTTGATTGGCTTCATCCTCTACCAAAATGGCAAACTCCAGATCAGAGTATGGAGTTACCAATCCTGTGGCTTGTGAACCCAAAACCTATCATGGCGTACTTACAGGGAGGTGGGCCCATTACCTTTATGCATTCATCTATAAGGCCAGTTATAAAAACTTTTCTCTGTTCAACAATTGCCTGAAACAATACTTTGATTGCTTCCGCTCTCTTCTTCTCCACTTCTCTAATCGTTGGGTCTTCGTCTTCAAGGGTATAAGGATCTGCCTCTTGTTCGATTCGTTTCATTTCTTTCTCTACAAACTCTCGATGCTCCATCAATATCAATTTGCCTTTATCTGCGCAGCCGTTGTCTACCACTTTGTCTATCCTCAATACGTGCTTAAGAAATAGTTGGCTGACTTGTATGTTTGTTTGTTCTATATCCTCCCTGTCCTCTGCTCTTGCTCTGACCAGTGCTGCGTTACAGAGTGCTGCAGCCTTGGTGAAATCTCCTCCGTCTTTTGACTGTATTCCTTTCTTCAGATAGACATCACTCAATTGGCATAGGTACTCTGCCTCTTTAATTTTTTGGTCTGTAGTAGGATCTAAATGAAACAACAGTTTCGATCAAAAAAAGACAATGCCATTACCTAAATGAAAAATTCAGGTATTGTTTTTGGTGTGCCTGTGTTTCTCTCTGTATATGTTTGTGTGTGTGTGTGTGTGTGTGTGTGTGTGTGTGTGCAAGTGTGTGTATGTGTGTGTGTGTATGTGTGTGTGTTTCTGTTTGTGTGTTTGTCTGTTTGTGTGTGTGTTTGTGTTTATGTTTGTGTGTGTTTGTGTGTGTGTGCGTGTTTGTGTGTGTGTGTGTGTGTGTGTGTTTGTGTGTGTTTGTGTTCGTGGTCAGCATCACTTTCCAACCTTTGGGTGGATCGTAATTATATTTAGTATGTTGGGTTGGAGTGGAGTTGGAATGGGAGCACGAACGCCATGGGCACCCCCCCTGGTGTGTAATCTTGGTACTGCAGCAGAACGTCCCGTATTTGTTCTGGACTTGCTATGGTCTTGATATTTTGGTGGCTTTTCTGCCTCACATAGGCCTAGGAAAATCAATGTTGTGTATCCGATTACGGTCTTAAAAATGGTCATTAAGTAGGAAGTTTTTTTTTAGATTTCGGTCAAAGTGCCACAACAGTGGCAATTCGAAATGCCTCAGTGCATTGGCATTTTCAAAATCATATACTATTTTACTCTGTACTTCGTTCTTGTTGAGACGCTCAAGTAATACTGAATATATTCATTCAAAGTACACATTTTGAAACTTAACAAATGCAAAGAATCAAGTCTCACATGCCGTGACTGAATTCATGGTATGAACTTAAGGATCGGCAGTTTTTTCCACATTTTATTTACATGTAAAGAACCGCACGCCAGCCAGGCAGCACCTATAAAATATCTGATCAATATTGCAGTCATCGTATTTCATATTCGTGTCGTAAGTCATTGCACTTTTGATTTGGCTTAAATGCAAAGTCTTCAAAATGATTACGTATTACATGAGTCAATATGCATTTGTTATTTCAATCAATTATCAAATTACGTACTGCCAATTTTTGTAATACGGATTTCGCAGCTGGCATATCGATGAGACAAGCATGCTGTTCGCCATGTTGGGTTAGGGTCAAATTTAGCGCGCCGCCTAGTGTTTCTAAAAACACAACGCTTTTGTATATGAACATTTCAAATCCCCTTTTTAGTGAGACCTTATCCCAGCACCGTTTGGGAAATTAGGCTGAGGCATGATGTCGACCATCTACTAACCTGATCAATATGGTAATCATTTACTTTCTAGGCTCACCTTTCACATGAATTGACTTGAGCGCTTCTGCAATGTCATTTTCTGCCTTGTCCAATTCTTCTGTCTGCCCAGCCCTGTGTTTGTTGTAGTCATTTTAAATGAGTATATATACTAATAATAACTAAATTTGATAAGTACTTAGATTTAACTGGATTCCAAAACCTCATGTCTTCGTCAAATGATAAACATTTTGAGTAACATGCTATAAACATTTCAAATTCACTATGCAAATAATGTCCTCATGTGCACAAGGTAACAATCTATGACCCTCTCTTCAAAAATAAGTTAACAAAAGTATGACGGTCTTGTTTATGACAAAAATCTCCTCACAAATTAGGAAAAGATTATGGCATGTATTAGAATAGTGAATAAAACTAATGGAATTATGTGACAAACCTGCCAGTGTCTTCTTGCACATTAATATTGTCACTGGAATTCTCGGGATTTGTTGTTCCCTCTTCTACAGGTATTCTGTCAGGAAACAATGCATTGTCATAATAAATATGTGTGGTTAACATTATGGAAGCTGGGATTGTCATCAAGCAGCAAATCATGTAGAAACGGATCTGACAGAATAACTGCTACCGTGACGGTAGAAATATAAACTCACTCTGGCCTGTTCGTCTGTGTAGTGACGTTACTGGCTGATTGAGGCGATGTTTGTAAACACGACGGTTGGTTGTCAGTACCAGCTTCTTTGCTCCAAGATTGCCCCATTTTTGGTCGCTTTTGGGATAATATATATAGATAAAGAACATAAATAAACTTGGCAGACAACTACATTTTACCCAAGCAAAGGGGATATTTCCTAACTAAACAATTCTAAAGCACACTGTTGTGTAAATGACTCTAAATCTATGATAGGACGTACAAATGCACAAGAATGTTACCTGGAAACTTCAGGTTTATTCTCCTTGTCTACAAGGCCACACCAAATTTATTTGTTGCTTCGGGGATCGATTATTTTCTTTTAAAAAAGGTCCCGAGGAAAAATCCAAACAGCTAAAGTTTGTATGACAACGCAGGAGTATGTTGTGCAGGTAAATAGTTGTTCATGTCGGCCACGGTGCAAACCTTATATTTGTATGGCGACAAACTGTATTTGTGTAGCACAGCACAAAGTCGAACCGCACTTGGACTTGAAACACAACAGCAGTAAGTTTGTGACAAATATGACAGAAGCAGAAACTTTCAGATAATGTGGAGGCGTCTGAAAAGGTTGGGGGTAAGGTAAGGAAACACACAATTCAGTGGACTCCAACGCAAAACAGCTTCTTTCGTTAGGGGACGAAAGAGGCATATTACAGGTCAACGTTGTAACTTATCAACTGTCCATTGCGCATGCGTACCATCATGGTCAATAATCGACTCAGAGAACGTTATCGGCTTACGCACACAGGTCAACATGGCGGCAAACTGTATTTGTCTAGAAAAGTACAAAGTTGAATCGCACTTTGACCATTGAAAAAATAACAGCCGTAAAATTCTGACGGATGTTTGAGTTATTATGGATAGAAAAAATTTAAGTGCGGACTGATGTAGTCACGCAATTTTTTTACATCAGTATCCGTTTAATATAACTCACAAATAATGTTTATTGGATTTAATGTGAGAAAGAGTTCATAGTTCATCCAAGGGGGCTTCCAAGTCTCATGAGTTATGGAATTCCCCTGACTTAAAAATTTCCCCAGATGACATGGCCGTTTCAGCCTGTATAGTTTTAACCATATGGATTGGCCCTCATTCAGCGAAGTGAGCTGTAAAGTGGCAGCAATGTCTCTTTAATGCAGGTCCACAGCAAATTGCTGGTTATTCTACTTTACACGTACAACTGTGATAGAAGAAGTGTTATTTTTGGTGCTGTTACCGACGACCCCCTTTTTCCTAATTTTAAGAAAGAAAAATCAGTGTCCTCTGCTCGTGTATTATCGTCCACATCAGGCAGCAATTAGGTCTCTCTGTGTACGTAACAAGAGTTGCGGTAGCATCAAAGTTAGGCAATGTACTAAAATAGAGTATTCATTCCGGGATTTATACCATCCGACTTTATAGAATGGTATTGGTTCAGTCTTAATGTTAGCAATTAGTTGTAATGTTAATTATGTATACATGATCAGTCTTACCCACCTATTTACAGTCAGTCTTTTCAGGGCTGCGTCGACGGAGTACTAACTCGTGTGAGAATCCACTTTTCGTCGGGTTTAGGCTGGAGTTAAAACTAACGGTCCAAACTCTCCACTGGCACCAGCAAAAGAGGAAGTCCACATGTGAAGTGGGAACGTTTATACTGTGGAGGCGTCTGGGAAGGGGGGTTACCATCTGAGCTATATATAGGACAGGATGACGTAATTATCGCATACCTGAATGACATCGTTGCGCGCACACGAACGAATCATGGCAGTTTGTTGCCAATGTTGGTATGTTGCGCAGTTTAAGTTTGTGTATCTCGCACGTACCTAAAGTAGGAGTGTTTTGAGTGTAGGAGTAGGTAGATAGTGGCGTTGGTCATTGTCCGCGCCAGCCACAGTACAAACTTTGTATAGCTATGGCGACAATCTGTGTTTGTTCAGCAAAGTACGAAGTTTAATCGCACTTTGACCGTTGAAACATACGTAACAGTCGTAAGTTCGTAACAAATACAACAATCATCAAGAATAGGCAAAAGTTCTGAAAGTGTTTTGCAGTTGGGCAGGGCGTTTTTACAAAGGAGCTTTATCAAGTGCTACGTTTGAACGCGATAAAACGTATACAAACGAACACCAGTGGGTTGCCCAAAATAAAACGTTTATACACGGGGACTTCCAAGTTTGTCGTGAGTTATGGAATTCCCCTGCTTCATGAATTTCCCCAGACGACCTAGCGTTTTTAGCTTGTAATTATTAACCTTCGACATCTGCTCTGGTCAAGCAAGGTGCACGGTGCTGTGAATTGACAACAGTATCTAGGTCCACAAAACCGCCACCGCAAAGAGTGGCTGATTATCACATGAGTAGTATGTAGTCAACACGCTGACTAATATTATTCTGGCGCAAACCTGGTGAATGCGCTCCTCACTAGGCTTATTCACCAGATTATCGACTATGCTGTTAAGATTGAGCAAGAGTTCCTGACGGAAGCGCTTCCTGTGAAGCTGATTGGGATGAATCAAGACCTGATGAAACAGTACATCGAGTTTGTCGCAGATAGGCTGCTGGGAGAACTCATGTGCAGTAAGATTTACAACAGCGAGAACCCCTTTGACTTCATGGAGAACATTTCTCTGGAGGGAAAGACCAACTTCTTTGAGAAGAAGGTGGGAGAGTACCAGAGGATGGGGGTGATGTCCTCCTCTGAACAGCAAAAGTTCACGTTGGATGCTGACTTTTAAAAGTAGAGAATAAAAGAACGAAAAAATCAGACGGTCGTTGTCATGTGTTTTTTTTTTTTCTTTTCTTTGTGACAACTAGACCAAATAAGGGCGTGTCTCACAAGATGGGCAGGGGGTTGTCATAGTTACCTTGGTAGGTCAAAAGGTCGACTTGACCCCTGTTTCACCCCTACCCAGCGCTCAGCAAATATCCCTAGACTAGGCCGTCAGACGATGACCTCTGACCTGCGCCGGTTTGCGCCAGAATAATATTAGTCAGCGTGTTGACTACATACTACTCAGGTCAGGTCTACGTTGACTGGGTCATTGTCGGTGTAGGTGTAGGAATCCATTTATTAACCAACTAGAAAGGTAACAATTGCAAGCAAATACAGAATGTTACCTTCACATGGTCTAGCCTAGCATTTCTACCTGGAAGGGTAAACTGATTTAGTTGAAGATGTTGACACAGGATAAGTCAAGAAGGTACAAATAAATGTTGATAATTTTTTATGTGTAACGTTATGCATCTTGAATAATGAACCAAACGTTTAATATTGTTCCAAACAGGGTTTCTCATCATCATCTCATCTCAGTCCCATAGCTACAAGCCACAGGGGCAGCCTGTCCACAACTTCTAATAGGTTTCTGACGGTCGTCAACATGGTTTACTCGACGAAATTTAGCGTTGGGAAGGCGGTCGTCTGCGGGAGGGTCTTTTTAGCGAATGCCCACAAACGCCCACTCTAGAGAAGTCCGCGCTGCACGAATCTCATTTTTTTTGCTTGGAATATGTCCACGTTGTGCTCCCATGTATTAATCCTGAGTTTCAAGTCAATCCATTGACCCGAAGTGACATAAATCAAAGTTTTCGATTCTCGATGGTCTTTTTAGCGAACGCCCAGCAAAATGTCTTTTTAGCGAATGCCCACTATATCCACAAAAATATCGGCCGTCGCGCAACGACACCTAAACCTACCGCCACAAACATGTTCAAGATGGTGTCCCATTGATGTGTACGGAGTTTCCGTGCTTTACAAGCATTTTAAGTCCCTGTTTTTGGTCAAAATGTACGACGACGATACTACCATACATTAACTATAGCAATTCAAAATGGCGGGCACTAGTCATGTGACCTCCTTGCGGGACTGTTCTATAAGTATCGCGGGAGGGACTGTTCTAGCATAGCTAATCATACAACCATTTTAGAGTGAATTCTGAACAAGATTTTCATTTCATAGTGTTATCATCTGACTAATATTTACATTGTGGTCCTTTTTTCTGTGCTATTATTACCCAGGTTTGAGGAACTTAGTGCAAATATGGATATTGATTCACCTCAGTGCCCAATTAATGTACACAAGGCTCAGACACATTAGTGTTATAAACCTGACTAGGGGCAGGTAACCAATACTAGAAAAACATAGCTATTTATTATTAACAATACTATTTACATTATAATAATAACTCTTCACCAAACTGGACTTTTCTTATCTTTATTTATCACAGAAACATTGTTACAATGAGGAAACTCCGTACACATCAATGGGACACCATCTTGAACATGTTTGTGGCGGTAGGTTTAGGTGTCGTTGCGCGACGGCCGATATTTTTGTGGATATAGTGGGCATTCGCTAAAAAGACATTTTGCTGGGCGTTCGCTAAAAAGACCATCGAGAATCGAAAACTTTGATTTATGTCACTTCGGCTCAATGGATTGACTTGAAACTCAGGATTAATACATGGGAGCACAACGTGGACATATTCCAAGCAAAAAAAATGAGATTCGTGCAGCGCGAACTTCTCTAGAGTGGGCGTTTGTGGGCATTCGCTAAAAAGACCATGCGGTTCATAGAACCTTTTATACGCCCAGAGCCTTTCATTCCCATATGTTGGCCGAGCTACGCCGGAGAGGTCGGGCTTGGTGCTGGTTCGCCTGAGTTCATCGTTTTGGCTAGCTGCGCCCGCCTGCCCTCCCACCCCGCTTCCCGCCGCCTGCTCGTACGTCCTGCCGGCTCTTTTCAACCCATTCTGCCCGCGTTAGGCGAGGAACTCTACAGGGCCAAGAACTTCAGGAACGCACAGGATTTTGGAGCACACATTTGTGAGGTGACATTAGGAGCGTTTGATTTGTTTTTGTTTTTTTTTCACTAGTTTGTGCGGTTTTGCCATGTTGACTTCCGTTCGTAAATTGTTCTCGTTTGGTTGACAGTAGTAGTTTCACGAAGTGAGTGGTATTTCCACAGCCGTGCAGGTATGTTAATTCGGTGATAACTGTTTTCGCATTACTTAGTTTGATATGTTAATTTGGTGAGTGGCAAAAACTCGAAGCTTTGGAGTTAAACACGTTTTCGGGGTAATTAGCTCGTATGCTGCAGTCGTTTCGGATATTGGCGAATGGTTTGCTCGCAGTGCTATGGTTTTAATGTTATGGGACCACAGAGACACATATAAGAAGAGGAAGACATGTGAATTTGGCGAATGGTTTGCTCGCAGTGTTTGGGTTTGATGTGGTGGCCACAGAAACACAAAGAAGTAGAAGTAGTAGTAGTAGGCATCCTTCCATCTTTGCAGATAATGGAAGTGTTTTTGTTTGATATGGTGGCCACAGAAAAAAGAAAAAAGACTTGTGAATTTGACGAATTTTGTGCTCGTAATCTTTTGGTTGGACATAGTAACCACAGAAACGCAAAGAAGAAGGAGAAAACTTGTGAATTTGGCGAATGGTGTCCTCGCAGGGTTGTGGTTTGACATGGTGCCTGCCGGAACACAAAGAAGAAGAAGACGTGTGAATTCAGAATTTCGGGCTCACAGTTTTCATGTCAAACTTGTTGGGGATATGGGAGAAGGGTTTAGGCACAATTTTATTGGCGCAGAGTGTTATTTGATTTTGGCAAATGCAGTGCTAGCGCCGTTATGATTTGGCATGTGTTTTCGGCAGTTCGACTTCGCATCTTTTACGTAAAACTTGATTTGGATATTGGCCAAGGGTTTGATTGCAATTTTCATGGTGCAGATTGTCGTGTGAATTTGGCGAAGGGTGTGCTCGCGGTGTTATGAATGATTGCAACCTTTAGTTGCATTTTTTGTCGCGCTGGGCTAAGCCGTATCACCTGGCAACATCCATATACTGGTAACGTTGGTAACTTATTCATTTACATTTTTTGTGTGCATTTTTGCGTCTAATCTATACTCTAGTACATGAGGATCCATCCTCTCAGTCTTGCTACGGGCACCGGGGTTACTAAAAACCCTTTACGTTGGTATGCCCCTAACCAGGGGTTGGTGTTCCGTCCCCGGGCTGACCTTGGTTGGATTGCGTTGTGTCGTTTCTAGTAGTAACGTTAGTCCGGTTAAGCTGCATTGTCATTTTCGTTTGTTTTCTCCCTGGGACAAGTGGCGTCTGTGTTTGGGAGTTTTTAGGGATGTTAAGTTGAATGTTTGGCAGCTCAATCGTAAAGGTCAGCCTTGGGACGGCTCCAACCTTTGCTCTAATTCGTGCAGGAGGTCGATTAAATATACTTTAAGTTGGATATAATCTTTGCTGTCAGAGAGTAGACAAAGAGTTTTTGTTGATGAAAAAGATCAGAATGTGTCCACACTATGAAATACACAGTGATAAGCTGGGAAAAGGACACCCCGAGGTGACATAGTTAATGTTACGCAAGGTCACTTGCACCCTAATGGAGTTTACGCAGCAGGAAAAGCACTTGGGCATCACCATTGACAGGGAACTGAGTTTCAGTACGCGCATATCTAACATATGTACTAAGGCAAATCAGATTGCAGGACTCATTGGAGAACATTTTGCATTTATAGACAAGGTGGTGTTCTTTCTCCTTTATAAGTCACTGGTATTCAACTAGTCAAGAGTACGAGGCTCCAACATGGTCATCCTTTACATGGAAGCAGGTCCTGGAACTTGAAAAGATCCGAAAGAGAACAACTAAGAGAGTCCTCGGCCCTAGTAGTCTAACCGTTGAAGAGAGTTTGAAGGCTCTGAAATCACCAACATTGGTCTTTAGGAGAATCAGAGGAGATCTCATAAACACTATATGTCATTTTGAGCTAATTACGAACACTCGAACAACACTGTCTCCGGATTAAGAAAAAAGCGCCGATCGAGAAGTCATAGAAGGACACACTTCTTCTGTATCAGGGTTATCTCGTGGTGGAATAAGCTACCAAAATCTGTGGTGACATCTCCAAGCGTAAACTGTTCTGAAGAGAGACTGGATAACCACTTGAGGCAACACAGGGCGCACTACATCTTAAAAGCCCTGGATAATCTGCAGTTATCAGGGATGACAGTGTTCTGAGAATGAGTGAGTGGCCTAAATCGGAACAGGGGTTCCTACCTTTGTCAGAAGAATTCTATTCTACTCTAATAAATTGTTGGGGTTTCAGTAAAACAGGTGCCAGGTAACAGTCGTAGGTGGCACTGCTAGTGATTGTCTTTCATTGCAGACGGCGTCCTACAAGGGGCCATGCTCGGACATTTATATTTCTTATTGTACATAGATGACATGCCAAACTACTTAACCCAAGGTCAGATAGTACTCTTCAAAGTCGGTTACAAGAAATGTTGTTTTGAATGCTGATTGCAACAGTACTGAGAGGTGGCTGGATGGAAACAGACTGACAACTAATGTACCTAGATACGAGTCAAGAAACAGAAGTTTTGAATTTTGTGTTTTCTGCTAGATATCGGGTAGTGGTTTCATCTTTTAATGAATGAATGATTGTAGTCATTTATTGTACATTGTTGGTTAAACGAGCCAAGTACAGGTCGCAACAAGACATAACATGGATTGGTATACTATAATAGTATCATAAATCTAGTCTACACAAAAGTTCGGCTTCTTCTCGCGTCTTGGTAATTGTGAAACTGTAGGACTATATTGGTTTAGCTATGGTTGGTTTGTCAAAGCATACATGTATGAGGATTATAAACTTGTCAGTGCTATTCATGTGTCTAAAGTGAGGGAAGCTACTTTCTATATAAAAAGATAGCGCATTTCTATCTTGTCATACATATCACAATCAACAGTGAAGTGCACATCATCTTCTACCATGTTTGAAGTACAAAAATGGGCAGACTCTTAAATGAATCATTGCAGGTCCCTACGGTCAAACTCGCATCCGGCCGTAGAAAAAAAAAATCTTCTTACATAGGTGCATTTGTTTGGAGGGAATTGCAAGCTGTGGTTAGAGTGGCCACAACTCACCACTCATTTAAGAAACTTCTGAATCCGACTTTTAACCCCTTGGCCCTGTTTTACGATTTGGTGCGGATAACAACTGTGAGAAGTGGTATGATTGTGTTTCTTGCAGGGTGGACTTGTCTTGGTTAGGTATACTAGTATAATTATAAATATAAATATTTGTATTGTGTTTAAACTCTATATATGTGTGTACTCAGGGTCTCCCTGGTAAGCAATGTTTATCCACCCTGATTATGAATACAAATATAGATAAGTTGATTCAGTGTTTGAGGAGCGCGTGCCGTTGCAGGTTCAGGTGTTTAGAATCTTTGGGACACTTAAGGTATGGAATCAGACGTTTGGTTATGAGTATCATCCGAATCTAGGGAGAATGGTCCTGGGAGCGCTTGGCCATAAGGAGGACGAAGAAATCTTCGTTCTCGTTTTTTACTGTCATTGGCATTTACTACAGAAGCTAAGTCTCTTCGTAAAACGGTGCATGTTACGGTCGGTTTACCGGCATCGGTTGAAGTTAAGCTGAGCAAGGGGAAGTAAGAGGAATTCCTTGGCTGTGCAGTTTTTGAGAACCCCTTCAGGCTTTAGAAGCGGGATGGGTGCGTGGTATTGGAGTTGCAACTCTAATCGATCTTTGGCAAAGCAGTGCAACAAAATTTTTCGGTTCTGTCTTAGTTCTCCATAATAATTTTAAGGTGATCATTTGTGTATTTGTGGCCTCGTCCTTCCTCTCAATCCTGTTTCGAACTTCGCCGGGTTACTAACAACCCTCTACTTACGTAGGCCCTTAACCAAGGGTTGAGGTTCGTCTCAGGGCTGACCTTGGTTGGCTCGAGTGTTGTCGCTGTTAATGGTTACAGTTTTCAAGAGAGTTAGGGTTTCCTCTCTTGCTATCTAGCAGTTCGGTGAGCGGAAACTTGCTAGACGCAATTGGTCTTTTCCTGACTGGGAATATCAAGATCCGTTCGACCCTGAGTCGGCGGCGCAGCGGGCGCAACAGCGACAACTCCGATTTGTCGACTTCCGAGGTCAGCCGTGGGACGATTCCAACCCTAATGCTCCAGGTGTGCAGGATATCGCGTCGGGGTCTGTGCAAGCGAGTACAGCTATGGTCAAGTTTACAGACCCTAATTCTTTTATAGCAGGCCAATTAGGCCATCATACTGCGGAGTGGAAATTGATTTTGGCCGACCATCCAGATAAGGATATGCTCTTAGAGTGGGTGAATAAAGGGGTAGACGTGTACAAGTTCATTACTCCATTTAAAGGCAAGTTTCAGGGAAATCGAATTAAGGTAGACTTTCCTGAGCCGCAAGTGTTTGTTAACAACGTGTATTGTAAATCTTTTGTGAAGTTTATTGCTTCCTTTCCATTTTGGATAGGCTGGAAACGGGCGCAATCTAAATTTTGGGAGAAGGTAGGTGAAGGCGCACCACCCTACCTAATAATGCTCTTAACGGTGTATCCGGCTAAGCCTCGTTTGTGTTGTGATCAGTGATATATGAATTAATTCATTATAAGGATTGCCCGTTTGTCTTAGACAAGTTGGTCGACGTTACCAAGTATGTTAGGCCAAACATGTTTCAAACGAAGTGCGATGATAAGTCGAGCTACGACCACATCGATCTCGATACATCCAGAATCTAGGACGCTGCTTGGTTTTCAGTGGGTGGGCTTCTGGTTTGTTTGTAATAATCTTCCTTCTGGGTTCAAATCGTCGGCCATGATTTATAACACGTTAGGTTTGGCCGCGACAAGGAGAGTACTGTCAGTAACAAGATCAAACGCAGCGCTAAATTTGTATATTCAACTCCAACAAGCTCCCCTCTGACAGCCAGTCATCTCTCATATTAACCAAGGCAGATGTGGTTGAGCGATTAGGATGGTAAGCGGGTTATGCAGTTGACACAATATTGTTAAAGTTTGAATAGCGCAAAATCATGAACAACTCTTTCGAACATTTTGCTCGCACCTCAACACTGAAAGTAGGCTGGTTGGCCGGTTGTTTTTTCCAGTCAGTCGCGTTCTGGAATTCTTAGGGAGGGGGCGTACTTTTGTGTCTCTCCATTGACTGGGGAAAAGGCCGGGGATTAGTGACTGATTGACAATGGGGTGCACAGGTGCGGCTATATACAAATATGGCAATCTCATTAATCTGTGTTCCATATGGTCCACAGCGCATGATGCTGGTATAGGTATGTCAGTCAGCAGCCCCAGAATGCCATCTCTACTAATTGTCTTGAATTAATTTCAGACGGCATTCTTTATGTGACATAATTGAATGAAGAATTTTATGGCACATTTTTGCCCCACTGGGCTAAGTAACGGTTATATATATGCAGCAATGGAAACAATCACACACGTCTACATATGAAGATATGCATCTAATCTATTCTAGTACTTTCGATTTCCTCTTGCTTCTTGGTAATTGCATAAATGTAGCTAGCTGTGTGGTTAGTTAGAGTTGGTTTATCAAAAGCTGTCAGGAATAAAATTTCTCCTTGCCGTTCAAGTGTCTGAAGTGGGGATATTTACTTGACACGTAGTCAAATAGGTGCTCCTATTACTATCATACAAAGGACATTCCACAGTAAATTGTACTTCATCTTCTACTTTACCTAAACTAAAAAATGGCAGATTCTTTGCTCTAGAGGAGTGTGGTTATTTCTTCCTGATTCGATTCGTAATTTGTGACGACTGATTCTTAGTTCTGTGATGGTAGATCCGTGGCATACATTGGTAATCTTTAGATATTCTTCTTCGTTATAAGATTGTTTATTTTTCGTAGTCGCAGCTCTTTTATTGTTGTGGATGTCAGATAGAAAGGTCGGGAAATAAATATCCTTTAAGCCCTGATAGATTAGTGAAATAATTTGAGGTGTACTTGAGACTGTTGACTTGGCGTTTTTGCCAGACGAAAGCATAGCCACATTTTCTCCAGAGAGTTGCGTACACCAGAAGCCCAACATCGCACCAGATGCTTCTAAATCCATTTGGCACAAGAGAGCTTCTGCTTGAAAGTTGTCAGCTGGCACGTTCTTACAAAGTCGAATGGAATACTTGATGGTATTTAGGGAGGCCTCCAGATATATTATGTTGATCAATTCAGTTCAGTCACAGTTGGATTTGGAAGATCAATATCTGTTCTGTAAGTTTTATTTTTGTCAATATAATACTAGTTGTGGGTAAAGTAATTGGCAATGTCAGATGGTTTGGTATGGAATTTTGCCATCAACTTCCACTCAGGATGGGGATTGGGTATTACAGCGACCCGGTGACTGCAAAAACTGCAAGAGAAGATCCATATGAAAGGCAGGTTATCACCCCGGACAGACAGTGCCCATGTTCGTAGGAAAATTGACTTCATAACGACTTTTCGTTGGGATTGTAAGCAGAATTGTTCGGTTTGGGTTCTCCTGGACAAGAGGTGCTCCCGTCAGTGCGTGGGCAAACCGTTATAATTAACTTTGGTGAGGGTTAACGGAAGCTCAACCTGGCGTTTATTGAACGCAGGACGTGAAAGATAGGTACTGTGATGCGTCGTTTTTTCCGCCCGCAAGTGTCATAAAACCCGAAAAAAAGGAGAAGTCTGGACGGTGGCTTTGTCTCATGAGTGAGAACTAGTACATATGCACAATCCGAGAGAATGTTGACGGTGAAGATATCAGTAAGACGAGTTCAAACGTAGTGCTAGGCAGGGAGGCGGTGACGTGCTTTTGTGGACAGCGAAAGGAAATAAAGACAACTTCGGAGTCTCCGATAATAGCTGGTTTAGGTATGGGAAAGTATTGAGGTTTGGGGAAAGTAATGAGGTTTGGGGAAAAGGTTTGAGGTTTGAGGAAAGTTGAAAGGTGTGGAAGTCAAGACGTGGATAAGATTCGGAAAGGTTTAAGTGATGAAACAAGCCCGAGACCTTAACCTTCTTCCGGAGATTCGCCTGGGGTCACTGCGGATAGGGTACTATTCCAAATGAGGCACATGATTGCTTCTGACCGGGTTTCGCGTCGTTAAGAGGCGACACCTGGTCGGGAGCAGTCCACGTGCTCTCATTAACCACCTGTACATCCTCACCTGTCCATAGAACCTTTTATACGCCCAGAGCCTTTCATTCCCATATGTTGGCCGAGCTACGCCGGAGAGGTCGGACGGAGGTAGCTGGGGAGCTTTAGAGAAGTAGAGGGACATGGACGGAAGTGACTTGAGGGTGTATGATTTTAAGTGGATGGTATAAAGATATGAAGAGGGTATGGAAAGACAGGCCTATGAAGCTGGGAACTAAATTGAATTCATAATGCGTCTGAACTTTGTGAGGTTTCGTACGGTTTAGAAACTTGTCAAGCGACATCAAGAGCTTGACACCATCCTGGAGATGGTAACAACACATCTTGAACTAGGAACATGGAGAAGGGTCTATTGTTGCGTTCGTCAAGCGCGGGAGAGGTGGCTAGGCCTGGTATACGACTATCGCGGATGGCTTTGAACTCGGTTCCAAAAGGGAAAAGAGATAGGGGAGGGCGGCAAATGATCTGGAATGTCTGGCGGGGCTTAGATGAAGTAAGATTCTTTTGGTAAGACACTGGATAGCGGGGATTGGAAAACTGTGGTAGTCCGCTTTGGAGGTAGCTGGGATGCGGCGAAGAAGAAGATGTTGGATGAGTTTAGGGCGGCCCGCCGAACATTCGCTAATCCAGCCGCGGACAAAAAGATTGGTGTAGCTTATGTCAGACCGTCCCCGTTGCCGTGGATGTGTTGCACAAGAGACGTGGGACGTTTGGGGAAGTAAGGGCACTAAAACACCCGCCCTCCCGCCCTTTTTCACGTTCTCTGCTCGTAGACCGTTCAGTGACTCTTCGGTCGACACTCCGGACTTTTTTGCCCATACCTTAACCTTCTTCCGGAGATTCGCCTGGGGTCACTGCGGATAGGGTACTGTACAGAATAAACCTCCGCCCCAGAAGAGTCACCAAAAAAGGGATGCCCTCTTGGCTTGCCACTCGAGCACACTTCCAGGCCATTCCGGTAGGAGGCACTTTAAACCTGATTCATAATCACAAAGTGATATGCCCCATCTCTGATGGATTTATCTACTGAAACGTTATATTTCTATCCTGCATGCATAAGTTCTTCATTGACAAACTTGACAAAATACGTATACTCAACTGTTAACATTATCCTACACCAAATCTCCACATAATGATCACGATAAGTGTACCACTCCGTTGAACCACTGACACCTTTGATTATTTTCCACACAAGTTGAAATTCATCCCACCTAATGTTAACCCCAGTTCACCCTTGAAGTGTACACCCGGTTATTTCCCAGTACGCGAGGTTTCATCAACCAACCAAACATCTATCATCGGTACTTCGTATTTCCTTTTACTCCAAGGTACAGACGTCACAAAGTGAAGGTAATGCTCAGTTCCAGAATCAATGGTCGTTCTTCAAGGCTATTTAATCCATTCGTTGGGCATTTCCAAGCCGAATAATCAGTAGTTGTATTTCCTCGTCAGAAGCGAGCTGTATAATTTCTTTTAATGGTTTCTATTTGAGGAATGTTGTCTTAGACGCTGGGCTATCATCAACACTTGAGTTTTTCTTCAGGTTTTCTTACCAATCCATTCATTTGGCATTACGTAGCCGGATAATAAGTGGTTGTATTTCCTCGTCAGAAGCGAGCCGTATAATTTCTTCTAATGGTTTCTATTTGAGGAATGTTGTCTTAGACGCTGGGCTATCATCAAATCTTGAGTTTTCTTCAGGTTTTCTTACCAATCCATTCATTTGGTATTACGAAGCCGGATAATAAGTGGTTGTATTTCCTCGTCAGAAGTGAGCCGTATAATTTCTCCTAATGGTTTCTATTTGAGGAATGTTGTCTTAGACGCTTGGTTATCATCTACAATTGAGGTTTTCTTTAGTTTTTCTTACTAATCCATTCGCTTGGCATTTCGAAGCCGGGTAATCAGTGGTTGCATTTCCTCGTCAGAAGCGAGCTGTATAATTTCTTTTAATGGTTTCTATTTGAGGAATGTTGTCTTAGACGCTGGGCTATCATCAACATTTGAGGTTTTCTTCAGCAAAAATCGATATCGTCTGATGTGAACAAACCAGAATAAGGAAGCTCATAGAACGGTCAGGAATGCTTAAAAGAAAGATGAACATTTAGTGTTTTTCATTAAAGTTTTTTTTTTTTCAACTAGAAGCACCGCTGTACGTAAGACCGGTGTGGTAGCAATGTGGGTAGAGTACTTGGTTTGGTCAAGGGTTTGAACCCCGGCAATATTCGTAAAGACAAAGGTATTTGGTCCAGTGGCGAAACTGTAGGGTGCTTGGCCAAGAAGCCGTACGTATTATACTAAAAACATAAGTCTCACACATACTGTTTAGCAAATTCAATACAAACGAATATGGTAGTTGAACACACTACGCTAGCAGTTGACTACCCCCACCCCACCTGCTGTATAACGCTGGGTTATAGAAACGGAGATGTGCACAGGATTTTCACCGAAAACTTTGCAACGAAAGCAAATCAAGAAGTCAGAGGTTGATTCCACTCCAAAACCCCGCATTAGCTGACATCAATTTCAAATGCCACAAAAAATGTTATGAGTGAGGATATGTTTTATATGGGCCATATTCCACGTTACAGTTCAGGGTCGACGCCCCAGAAGCTTCTGTACACGGCCTCTTCAGCGTAGGTCATCCCGTGTTAATGTACAACTTCCACCATGGAAGTACTAGTCTCTCAGGAATGGAGAAAAACTAATGTTTACAATTCTACAATCTGCACACGCACAGGCAAGGTAAATGTCACCGGTCAATGTGAGATGAACCATGTCTACCGTAACCCCAGACAAGGTTAGCATCCTGCCGAACTGTTATTGGTTTTCGTGTCTTGTCCAACACCTCGGGGAGTCCGGCATCTTCATCTGTGTAGCCGGAAAATAGATCCACACTAAAGGAGGAACATTCATAGAAGCAGATAGTTTTCTCCCATGCGAAAGAGTATGGTAGTTGAACGCCCTCTCAACATTTTTTGGTTTCCGTGTCTTGTCCAATGACTCAGGGAACCCAGCATCTTTCTCTGTGTAGTCGGAAAAAAAGATACGCTCAAGAATAGAAGCAGATGAAATATCAACTGTGTCTAGCATCAAAAAGTCGTAACCCCAGACAAGGTTCGCAGCCTGCCCAACTGTTATTGGTTTCCGTGTTTTGTCCAACGCCTCGGGGAACCCGGCATCTTTCTCTGTGCAGCCGGAAAATATATTTGCTCTAGAGGCGAAACAGATGAAATATCAACTGTAACTAGCATAAAAACGCAAGGGGCAAATCAGTCGTCTGAAATGTTAAATGGAATCAAGTGGAAATAAAGTCATTTGTCCTGCTGGGATTTAGATAGGCACAACGGTTGACAAGAGGTTAGAGCACTCGTCTAGCATTCGGGAATTCAAAAGTTCGAACATGGTACCTTATCTTCATAGCGCTCTGAATAGAATTAGATTTTTCGTTTGCGAGAAAGAGTATGTTAGTTGAATGCCGGTGGCTTTGTTGCTCTTGTATTACTATTAGAGGTGGTGGTGCATACTCCCTCTTAGAGTCTGAGAATTTCTACAAGATATCACTTTTAAGATTATTCAACACGAATAATTCGACAAGATTCTGCAAATAATCGTAAATGATTTCATCAAAGGCATGTCCTTTTCCATTCTGCTACGCAGAGCATCGCTCGCAGCTTATATAACGCACTTTGGGGTATGTTTGGGAACTTCTAAATCAGTCTGACGATTCCACATTCTAATCAGCTATCAGTCTATCAGGGAATCACCTTAGCCTTTTCTTCATGTAAAGCCGATTCTTTGATTGGCTGACAGCTGGTTAAAGACCGCGCACACAAGAGTAGAAACCTTAGTCCGGTTTAGCAGAGCCTCAACAAGGTATATTGTACAGGCCACGAGCGAGGCACTGCATGGGAGGATGTTCTTTTCGCAATGTACTTGAATTATAGAATCCGGGTACGTCCTACAAGATTTACGCGTAGGAGCGACTCTAAATATCATTTCATAACCACGCAAATTGGGATTTCATGCCGCGGAGACCTCTCGAAAGTACACTAAAGCCCTTAAAAGTCTGATAAAGTACCCTCCCACACGCCCTCTAACCAGGCAAATTGGACGTAGGAATGGATGAGCACACCCGACAAATCACAGAATTTGCTTTCTGATCGAACTTTTCAGAGAAAGTCGTTCCCACGCCTTTTGTAGTATAGGGCGGCGCCCACCTCCATTTTTCTATAGCCAATTGACCGCACAGTTGTTAAAGTAAAACATGTACGTAGCAGGAAGCTAGTTCATTGGTAGACGTGTGTGTGTGTGTTTGTGTGTGTGTTTGTGTGTGTGTGTGTGTGTGTGTGTGTGTGTTTGTGTGTGTGTGTGTGTGCGTGTGTGCGTGCGTGCGTGCGTGTGAAAAGCAGAGAAGGCTACATTTACGAGTATAATTTCTTAAGCATAAGCCGGTCAGGGTTTGAACCATAACCTGCTGAATGTGCAAATCAAAAACCTATGGTAGAAAACGGCCAGAATATCTCATAACATGCGTGCATTAAGAAAACCACAATGTACAATCAAGTTTGGTCTATTGAGAAAAAACATTTGCCTGTATTGCACAATAGAAACCAATTCACACACCCACGCAATCCCCAATCCTTCAACCCTGATCTTTCCATACGCGAAGTCCTTGAACACTAGAATAACCTCCTAAGTGCTATAAGAAGGCAACTGTCGTTGTCAATCAACATGGGGGCATGTAAGAAAACCACAATGAACATGTTAGATCTACTGAGAAAAAAACATTTGCCGGTATTGTACAATAGAAACCAATTCACACACCCACACAATCCCCAATCCTTCAACTCTGATCTTTCCATACGCGAAGTCCTTGAACACTAAGATGACCTCCTAAGTGCTATAAGAAGGCAAATGTCGTTCTTGTCTGCTCTGTCACGCCTGATTTAGCCAAAGCGCCTGTCCAAGTCATGAAGGATTTGTCTGTAGAATGTCTTGGATTGGGGCGGTAAATCTTAACGTGAGGAGACTTGAAGAAGCCCTAAGCAGCTCCAGAAGGTGGTATTGTTTTTGATAATAATAATAATTTTAGGAAGTAATGAATGCATACTTCTTCACTACGAGTAGGTACCCACTATTCCATGCACATAAAAGCATTTATTATTCTACTACTTAACTGTCCAAGTATCCTCTGATAGAATGGAGCCATTTTAGCCTATGGCTGAATGCAATGTGCCTGACAAGGCCTAACAAAAGTTGGACTACAAATATATTTTCAGTAGCGATAAGAACAGCTCGTCTAGAAATCTTTGAAATCTCATCATAATTCTCCTTCATGGTGTGCATTTATGCAAAAGAAATCGCACTAAAGGAAGTACTATATGTGAACTGTATACTAGCAATGTAAAAATATAATATGACTAACAATACAAATTCAGCCGCCTTCAAATCCGTTTATAGACCAGCAAAGTCCTTTTGCAGACTTTTTCAGTAGGTTCCGGGGCATTGAAGAACCGATAACTTGTCAGCCATATTGAACGACAGTATTGCATAAGTCGTAAACAAGGCAGTTGGAACTTACAAAGGAGTGGGACTATTCGTTGGGGGTGACTTCCAAAGTACAATATTGAACGGTTCGCTTGAAAGGTATTGATTTTTGTATAAAAACAGAATCTTCAAAGCCAAGTTGAGTCAGTCCCCGGTAGTAGTTCGACTGGGCACTTTGGTAATCTTCTTCGTTTATTGCTGTAAGATATTACTGAAAGTTGTCGAGGGCGCCATTCAAATGCCAATGGATTCCACGAGTAAGGTCAACGACTTCTATTAAGTGGTAGTTCCACAACTTTTTGTGGGTCTCTGATGAGTACGCGCTCCATCTAAAGTGCGGGAAGTTTGCCTAGTAACTGCAAATGAACTAGAGCCTGACCCTGTCGAATCTTCATTGCCAGCACTTCTTGTTACCCAGGTCCCTGCTACACAACCCACATGGCATATTTGTTTGTTAGTTCATTTGAATTCATCACAAAGTGATGGGGGAATTCATCACAAAGTGATGGGGAGGGGAAAATAGGTTCATAGTGACCTTTAAAAGTTGCCCTCCCTCACATACAAATAGCATCTACAACTTACAGTCCAATAACATTTGAGAAACAACACTACAGTGCTGTTTACAGAACCGTGTTCTTAAGAGTCGAGAAAGTGTCGTGCGTTTGTCTTCTGACAAAAAAGGCAGATTCTTGTCAGCGCTCTATTTTGTCAAAACCTCGCAAAATATTCTACGATGGAAAACCTTCACCCCGATTGCAGCTGTACCATAAGCAACACACGTATTTGTGTTGTTTTATAATTTTCTGTATAATCATGGCAGAAAATAAAAGGACATCGAATCTTACGCATCCATAGCATAAACACCAACGTTAAGTACACTTTTCCTTAACGCCAGAAAAGCCCGTGTTATCCTGTGTTCCAAAATGAGCTCTCCAATACAATTTTGTACTTGATGGCACATTGCACCCGCGCTTCAATCCTCCCATGCCAAAGGATTTGGCGAGTGAACAACAGTGTACTTGAACTGCCTTTGCTACACGCCAGTTGGTCTATATCCTATCGAAGAGCCTTTCTCTGTATCCCCGAGCTCGCGATTGATTTGAAGCAATTTCGTTCACGTTGTGCGCTAGTGCTCATCCAGTTTCATTGTCTGATCTATAGTCTAATTCCGTTGTTTCGCTTGGCGACATCTACAAGTTTACAGCCCTCCTTCATTCTACTTGATTTCAATTCCTGCGAATAAGAACTTCTTGATCCTGTTCCTATTACTCCAGTGAACGCTTTGGTGTACTGGTTATTGCCTTATCTTCTCCGCCAGGCCATTCCCTAGTCCTAAGTACCCGTGTACCTCATTCAGAAGGGTTCTTGCCTCGGGTACATTTTATCTTTACCAAAAGACCGGCTTTAAAAGAACCTAATACAGCTGGGAATCCGCCGGAACATTTCTAGGATTCCGCCTCCAGCACTCAGCGTACATAAAAGGGGACACCTCCGTAGTGTACTTGAGTCTATAAGAAGCATTAGAGCTCGTACTAGGAAAAGATTATAGCTTTACCTTTCAACGTTAATAGTATCGCCTCACTCGTCTTCTTATCCGGTCATTGCAGTCGGCTTAAGTGTATAGATGGAAGGCAGTAACCATGAATGGAACAAGTTGCCATTGGTAGAAGATGAAGTTTGCATCGCATTGCCGGCTATAAACCCAACTGGCGCCATGCAGGTTTTGGTGTTAAAAACTTCTGTACAAAGGGATTCTAAAAGTTTCTTTTTTATGGACATCCAACAATGCCATAAATAGACATGTGTATGTTAGTGAGTCTGGGTGAGCTTGATGATGGCGCCGGAGATAGTTGTTGGAAACAACGTTACAGTTCATGATGCGGTGCACTAATGAAATAATGGTGCTCTAATATTCTGTACGACATTGCCAATGATGGTTTCAACAAAGCTGTCCTCACTCGTCTGGAGAGTACTCCATAAAAGTAAGACTCTAAATGAGCTCTCCGTTGAGAGTGGGATACGCATGTATTGGTTTAAGCTTATTTGATAACAGTTCTGCTTATGCAACACAATGTTATAGGTTAGAATCTCAACCTCAAGTATACTTAGAGGTTTTCTGTACATTGAGCCACTATCCTATGGATTGAACGTTGCACCGAATTTCCAATATTTGAGGAGAACCCCGCCATGTCAAAGAACTCACTACACGTAATGATAAAAGTAGGGTTCATCGTGGTTTGAGTGGATGGAACCTACTGGTCCTTCCTTATGTATGTATGGTGTTTGCTGTGCAATCAGCACCAGGGTCTCTCATGACATGTAGATTTTGCAGTCAAAGCAATTTCAGTATGGAGAAGAACTACACCATGTCAAAGAACTCACTACACGTAATGATAAAAGTATGTGGCGTCGGGCGTGGCGTAACTGGTAGAGCGTTCGGCTCGGAATCTATGGGTCCTGAGTTCGATTCCCACCGTGCCCCCGACGTTGTGCCCTTGGGAAAGACACTTAACACGACTTTCCTTCTGTCTGTACCGTGTATGTGGCATTGTTAATATAAGTTACAAAACTTGAGTGCAGTGCCACATCGTCCTCGTCTGTCCAAAGCAAATAGAAAAAAAAATTATAAAAGTAGGGTCCATCATAGTTTGAGTGGATAAAACTTACTAGTCCTTCCTTGTGTATGTACATGTTTGCGTTGCAATCAGCACCAGGGTCTCTCATGTTGACTTTGCATTCATGGAAGATGCTGCTTCAGCAAAGTAGAAAATAAGGGTAATACTGTAACAGTACAGTATGGATAACAGTAAGGTCCATCCTGGTGTGAGTGGATCAAACCTAGTAGTTCTTCCTTTATGCAATCAGCGCCAGGTTCTCTCATGTAGATTTTGCATTCATGAAAGACGCTGCTTCAACAAGGTAGAAAATAAGAGTAATACAGTGCAGTATTGATAAGAGTATAGGGTATATCCTAGTGTGAGCGGATCAAACCTACTAGTCCTTCCCTGTGTATGTACATGTATG
The DNA here is from genome assembly GCF_000003815.2 of Branchiostoma floridae. NCBI lineage: Eukaryota > Metazoa > Chordata > Leptocardii > Amphioxiformes > Branchiostomatidae > Branchiostoma > Branchiostoma floridae. The sequence goes on from NC_049995.1 coordinate 3,835,028, forward strand.
GTGTTGGCGGTGTAATCAGCACCAGGGCCTCTCATGTAGATTTTGCATTCTTGGAAGATTCTGCTTCAACAAGGTAGAAAATAAGAGTAATACAGTGCAGTATTGATAAGAGTATAGGGTCTATCCTAGTGTGAGCGGATCAAACCTACTAGTCCTTCCCTGTGTATGTACATGTATGGGGTTGGCGGTGCAATCAGCACCAGAGTCTCTCGTGTAAATTTTGCATTCATGGAAGATGCTGCTTCAACAAGGTAGAAAATAAGAGTAATACAGTGCAGTATTGATAAGAGTATAGGGTCTATCCTAGTGTGAGCGGATCAAACCTACTAGTCCTTCCCTGTGTATGTACATGTATGGGGTTGGCGGTGCAATCAGCACCAGGGTCTCTCATGTAGATTTTGCATTCATGGAAGTTTCAGCTTCAGCAAGGTAGAAAATAAGGGTAATACAGTACAGTAATCCCGTACAGTCTGCTTCACTCTCCCAATCTCGGGCCGACGTCAAAGGCTTGTCTGGTAATTTTCCTGGAGGATTTCTGACAAGTGCAGGGGGAGTTCTCCGGTCGTCTGCATGCAGATTACCAATTATCAACATCAAGGACCCGACAAGTTCGTGCGGAGGAGGGAACACGTCATACATACCAAGTTTGTGACAGGCGACTTCGTGCACATATATGTATTAGTAAGTCTTGTACATGAAATCGGTCATTTTGCCCCGAAAGTAAGGACCAATAGACTGCACAACTCCTTCCTACACTACACAATGAGACTTTACAACAAATGCATGACTGGCGCATAAGTGCATGTTTTAAGTCTGTCATTGTACTGCATTGTCTATAATGTATAGTCTATTGTGTGTGTGATTTTATAATGATTTGTAAAATCATCGATATTGAGGTGCTACTGTCCGAGTGTAATCTGCAATGTTGATTTGATGAATAAAGATTGAAAGGTAATACAAATAATCTAAAGATGCATAGTTTTTTTCAATTTGGAGCCATGGTCATTAGACGTTTGGTTTTATGCTAGAATTATCTTTTCGAATGTTAAATTTTATTTACCAGCCATTAAGACATAGCATGCAATGGTACCGGTACAAATCGGTACAACAGTCTATCTTTGCACTCAAAGCGTTGTGGTTTTAAACCACGGCAATGTGACTTCCTTTATACCTGCTTCTAGTCCAGCGATAGAATGAACTTAATCCAAAAGGTTTATCTCAAAACCTTATCACAATCTTGTTCCCGGTTTTTCGGCACCTATTTCCCTCAAGAGACGAAGTGTAGTTACAGAAAAGAACCTCTTAAATAAACTTTCATATCTATGCAACTCTCTGTTTTTAATGCATTTCTTATCTTACTGTTGTGAAACGGATCGCACATCCCTTCCGCAATCCCAAGTTCGCCGATGACCTTGAGAAATGATAAGTTAAGTGGTATTACGTACCCGGTGCCCCATGTGATACATGAGAGTCGTGATATTATGTACCCGGTGTCTCATGTGATACGTGAGAGTCGTAATCTTTGGATCTCTAGTGGGGTTCTTATCTTATTTGTTCCGGTAAGGACGTCACTGTGAGCGCAGTTGTGATATGCTCGTTCAGGGCTCGAAATACCACATGCATATTCAGGTTGGTACAGGTAAAATTGGAGCTGTGCAGGTATTTCTGGTGTCTACCTGCACCTAATCTGCACTGGCCCATGTACTGTGTTTTGTACATAAATGTATTATGATGGAGGTGTATATGGATTGTTATTAGCTGCATTTACTGTTAATACCTATAAAGTTTAAAAGAAAAGATAGCAATGGTTCCTGAACAATTTTAGTAAGATCCATACTTCCTAAATTCAGAGTGGTGCAGGTAAAATTTGTCTGGTGCAGGTAATTTCCAATATTACCTGCACCAATGCAGGTATGCAGAAAAAGTGTTTTAAGCCCTGGTCGTTCCAAGTTTGTATAACGTAATCAAGAACATACAACTAATGTCCAATCAACTATAAAGTATTACTTTTACAACTGTTGGGTTTCCTTTCCTCTTTTAACGAAATGTCGCAGATTCTGCATAATGAGGAAATCCCGGTAGTTGAAAACGTTATGATATATCAGAATACTGTCTTCTATGTCAACGTTTTTTTTTTTTGTTCTTTAGTATATTCATGGTGCAAGATAAGATAACATGACACTTTTCTATTAACGTTACATGTATTCTATTCAGCAGCATTATTCTGTTCTTTTGTAAATACATTAGTCAATGTTTTATGTTATATCATTCCTTACCGTTACGACTACTTTATTTTGGACATACTTCCAGCTGCATATTAATTTTACTCAAGTCTATTATGTTTTGTTAATCATTATTTCCATTTATTTTCTGCATACAAATACCAGAAGATAATTCTGACGTTTTATTTCGACCTCTGACCTCTCACGTTCAATTTAAGTTGCCTCAGTTAATTTTGTTACTGTTCTGTTTACCAAGTGTATAAGTTTTGTTGATTATGTTCGTTTTTATTGTATATACCTATATTTGCCGGACTCCAGGAAGAATAGCGGTACCACTTCGGTGGTACCGCTAATGGAGATCCAAATAAAACAAACAAACAAACGTCTACTCGAAGATTAATCTACATTATTAACATAAACGTACACGATAATAGATTTCGATATTATGCAAAGACACACAGTGCTTCTTGAATTTGAATGAGTTTGATTGTAAATCTTGCCGTTTACTATATGGCTTTTAGTATTTATTTCGTATTTCAACGGTTTTCCAATAGTTGAAAGGTGCATCGTAACCGATTTGCAGGTCTTTAAATCCCACCGGCTGTAACCTGCACCTTTCCGTAACGATAATAACTTTAAACTGTCTTTCAACATTGATTTTCTCTCCCACGGAAATGGATACCACCTCTTTGTTTGCTGCCACATGCGTGCCGTATACAAATTTGTAATCATAACCAAAGATTGCAAGCTAAGCGTGATTTTATTGATTTTTGGCGTGTTGTCTGGAGAGTCATCGCTCCTTGGGTGGAATCATTCCGCTTTATAGCGCCATTTGTCGCGAAAAGGTCAACACGTTGACATGTGGAAAAGTGAGGGGATAACTCTTCTGTAGCGCGCAATGTGTATTTATTGTCGTTTGTAAAGAAACGACATTCCAATAAAGATGTGGTGAATCCTTTAGCCTTTGGCAAGAATACAGTGTTTGTGTATGTAGCCAACTGGTAAAACGACTTTTCGTCTTGATACACGTGTAGAAAATGGTGCAATTGGAGACTTGCAGGATGAAAACGCTGGTTTGGCCCCGGTCCAAAGTTGGTACCGTTGGCTTAATCCGGGTATAAAATTCCCCATGAAGACAAAGAACGCAGAAACAGAAAATAGTTTAAAAATTCACAATAATGAATAACTTTTTTTCACGCAGATTTGAGACCTTTTCTTTTTTATCTATGTTGCCACATTTCGCAACTTTTGATAATGCATGAAGGCAACCTAATAAAGTAGGCCCTACTAACCTTGATGACAGTCTGTTCCATTTTCTGATAGTATTGTGTTGCAGTCGTGTTTGTTTCTTTCTCCTTCATGCTTCCAGGAGGCTGGTATACCATCATGACGCTGGCGCATCTGTAACTGACCGAAAATGCACTTAAAATGCACAATGTATAAAAGGGCATACGATATTTGTTATGGACATCACACGATTTGGCTTTACAATACTATAATCATTTGAGAAAATACGACAAAAGTAGTAGACCATTTATCCTTACGATGGACTTAGTTGGTCGAATAAGGTCGAACCAATGACAATATCATACACCGGCAATGTAGTCCATTGCCATACGCATTACACGTTAACGCGTTATACATAGTACCGTTCCCTGAATGGAGTTAAGCAAATTTATCAAAACAGACCAGATCATTTATTTTCATAAACTCCAAGCAACATAATCATATCAACACGTCACCGACCAAAGGGCGGTGTTCAATACTAATAACATTCATAACTTTAGGGTTCTTAATGATCTCTATATCTTAAAATGAAAGGAATTGTAAATATGATAATGTCGACACCAAACTGGCACTAATAAATAGAAGTGGCCTTCAATGCGGCACTGCAAAGGTTGGCCATTATCTCTACAATGACATTTATCTTTACAAATGGACGTGTTGGGGGAACAGCTATTCTAAAAATCAACACGCCAGGAGCCGGCAGAGTACGGGATAACGCCAAATTGGCTGATTTATCTGGCAGGGGATTCCGAGCTGAAAGCTTTTATACCTGTTGGGGGGATTTGGCGTCCCATATGTGTGTTATGTGCAATAAGGGTACTACATGAGTGGTGTTTAGATGCATTTTTTTACGCCTTCAGTGTTTTATTTTCTTTTGTTTATTTGTTTGAACCGTTTTGTATTTATGAGCAGTTCAAATCGACCTGCAAGATTACATCGAATCCTAATAAATCTATCAACATATAGATTTTCTTCAATCCAGTTGTAGAAATTGAATTACCTTAAAATTGTGTTAACATGGATGTCTAACGTACATGGCAATTGGATTTTTAGGATTTTATTGCAGTATATGGATCCTGTGTTTCTTGTCAAAGCCACGTAACCTTATCAATTGATCAATATGGAAAAGTGCAAAGCACGGTGGTTATGAATTCTATAGCAAGCTGCTAGAGTTAGCATCATTAGAATCTACCATTATGAGTTGAGAGAATTACAGAGAACGTATGAATGGATTTAAACGACGCATGAACGGGCTAAAACTATCGAAAGGGATAGGCCGAGGATCAGACTCGATGTCCTTGAACAAACGAACCACGAGCCCAGCCAAAGGAAGACGGATTGATTTCATTACGTTCGGTTGATGCTCAAAGAACCATCTTCCAGCATGGTCGAGATGTAGGTTCGATAAATCAAAGATTGTTGTTGAAGCCTGGTTCACGGAGAGAGAGAGAGAGAGCGTGTGTCCTTGGGTGTAGTCCCATTTATGAAGTATACGCAGTCAATGATGAATCCAAATGGAACATCAAAAATCTTTCTTCCAATGCAGAATCATCTCTCACTAATGGGGTGCTTTTACACTAAGCTGATGACTAAACATCCAAGTCACATGCAAACATGGAAACATCTCGAAGAGAAACTAACACAGGAACAACAAAACACTAGAAAGAAATACACTAAACCCATATCGTCTGAGAACTTAACATCATTGAAAGCACAACTGCAATACATAAAACTATTGTCAGACTCTCTGTTTAATGATCTTTGCCTTCCTGATATTACATAACTGTGTTTCCCTGATAGGCAAAACATATCGTTGTTGCTGGTGTGCACTTGTTGTTGCTGTGTTCTCTCTTCTGTCATTAACCAATCAGGGCTTAGAACTGTAGTGACATAATCACTTTAAAAAACCAAGTACATGTAGATGTAGGGTCGACAGAAGCCAAGCCAGACGAGTCATCTGGTACAATATAGTTATGTTGATGACCTGGGTAAGAAGCAAGCATGAGTAAATGGGGCTCTTTTCAAAGAATTTTACATGCACACAATACTATTGCACGAAAATCATTGTACGAGGGGGGTTCAATAAGTTCTTTGCCTCACCAAGAAATAACAAGCACAACTCAGATTTTCAGGCACAACTTCATAGTATGAAGTCTTTTATCAATATCCTCCAAATTTCAAATCATTGGAGTCATTACTTTCCAGGCATTCGTTTTTCCTAAATTAGAAGGTAAGTGGCGAGAAAAAAGTTGTGTGAATTGTGATCAGACATGTGTGGGTCTAGTTTCCCATGCCATAAATTAACAAAAGACGTTGTCAAAATGTTTGATAATGATTCTCTTCCTATTTCAAGCAAAAAGAATTGGGTTTATAACTTCTCAGCAGCGCAAATTGACCCACACACTCAGGTCAGGTCAATTGTCCACGTTTTTTTCCCTCTCCCTCACCTAACGTTACTGGGTGTCGCCTGCAAAGTAATGATCACACTAATTTGAATTTTGGTACATATTTATATAAGACTTTATACTTGACATCTATGCTTCGAAATCTGAGCTGTGCTTATTTTTTCTCGGTAAAGTCGGGGACTTATTGATAACCCCACGTACATGTATAAAGTCTTATATAAATGTGTACCAAAATTCAAATTATTGTGATCATCATGTTGCAGGCGACACCCAGTAACGTTAGGTAAGGGATAACGAAAAAAAAAGGTGGACAATTGATCTGCAACCTGAGGTGTGAGGTCAAATTGTCTGATCACACTTCACCCTTCTTTTTCTCCCCACTTACCTTCTAATTTAGAAAAAACGAATGCCTGGAAAGTAATGACTCCAATGATTTGTAATTTGGAGGATATTGATAAAAGACTTCATACTATGAAGTTGTGCCTGAAAATCTGAGTTGTGCTTGTTATTTCTTGGTGAGGCAAAGAACTTATTGAACCCCCCTCGTATAGTATTGTGTCCGAGAAGCTTGACAAAAAGACTACAGGGAAAACATTCTTCATTTTTACGAAAATGTTGCCTTTCTAGTTTTTATCTTGTGATTTCTCTACCCGTCAGAATCAGAGGTTTCCCTTTGTCACTGATCAATAAGAGTCACACATTTGGGATCGACGAAATAATATACATGTCTCGTGACTAGTGTTAAAGGATTTACATGACTGACATTGAGATTCAGCTCTAGATTTTATCAGTCTTCATAAATCAAAGTATTACCGGCGAGAGCTTACCCGTGTGGCGTGAACATGGTCTATTTAATCCGTTCAACAGAAAGTCAATGTCGTATTGTCATTGGCGTATGGGGTTAGCTCTAGGAAAGTTAAGTTAACTTGATTATGTACTGACCAATACTAAAATAATGAAATGGTTTGGTTTATTGGCATTGACATTATTGACACTAAAAACTCTTGCAGTACATTACAAAAGGCTGAATTGTCTTTTTTTTACACTCAGCATTTCCTAAATTGACATGGTACCGATTTCGGAATAACGTCTTTTTTTGTTTCCAATAGAACATGCTTTGTGTCTGGAAACATGGCGTCAAGTCAATGTTGATCGCGCAACAATTGCAATATGTACAATGTATGGCAAAGTGTTGTATGAGACTACTAACAAGTTAGACTAATCAATGTACTATCTACACATAGAATCAACCTTTACTGTACGTCAAAGCGTTCTATAAGACTTAACTGGCTAGTTTACAGTAATCTAGTATAATACGCAATGTGTATGCATGTAAGCTCTAAGATCTAAGCTATACAATATTGATGAAGAGTATAACTTTGAAACAAGGAAATTTGCATTGAGTATTGATTAAAGTGTGGTGTTACAGAGATCCATCGATCCAGATATAAAACTGGAATGTTATCTGGGGCAAGGTAGTTTAAAATCGCCCAGAGTATCCCTCCAGTACACGGATATCCAATCAATATAAATCATATCGAGTACAACACCTCTGGGGTCACCTTAAAGTGGTATCTCACTGCAATTGAGGTGCCGGTGCGGCACTGCGGGGTTCGTTCACTGCGGCACTGTTGTGTTATTTTCGCCGATTTTTTTTAATTTTTTTTTACAATCAGATATAGTGCAATACGTAGAGTATGACTAAGAAGACAACAAAATACACAAAACGTAAGAAAATTTGTTCTTTATCTCTGAAATTCGTTCGAGTAATCTTTCGAACTCCGCAGTGCCGCACCGGTACCCCAAGTGCAGTGAGATACCACTTTTACGGTAACACGTTTTGGAGAACCAGTTTTACCACTCATACGATTCAACGATCTACGTCTTTGATTTTTTCGGCTTTTGTCCTCTGACACTTTTAAAGGTTGCACTTAGGTAAAAAGAAAAACTGAATGTGAAAATCAGATATCGCAGATCTATATTGTCGACGCAACACTCACGGCAACACGTTTTGGAAAACCAACATCTAGTTTCATCATGCATACGATTCAACCATCTACTACTGAATTTTTTTACGGTTTTTGTCCTCTGACACTTTCTAAAGGTTGTACTTAGGCAAATATGAACTGAATATGAAAATTAGAGATGGAATATCTATATTTTTGATACTTAAAGGGCAATACGTTTTGGAGAACCAACATCTGTTTTATCATTCATACATGTACGATTCAACAATCTACGTCTTTAAATCTTTTACGATTTTTGTCCTCTGACACTTTTTAAAGGTTACACTTAGATAACGAATGTGAAAAAGAGAGATCGCAGATCGATATTGTTGTTCGCACTTTCGCCGTGATACCAGAAAAGGTTAAGAATCGATTTTGCCATAAAATTCTCTCGCGGGCGGCACAAGCTGACACAGCACAAGTAAACACACCGCCTTTACGACGCGACGTTCTTAGATGGATTGTTAATAAGGCGGGACGATTGCAGCTTTGGGGCTTTCTTCCTCCTGTCTGGGCAAATTAAGCACAGAAATCTATAATATACAGGTCTCTGGGGTAAGGGGTAGGTGATAAAGATGTCAGGATGAAGTTTCGGTGCGGTTTGTTCAACCGTCTATATAACGTTCAAAGCAGTGAGCTGAGGTAAACATAGTACTAGACCTTTGTAAATGTCAGAGGTCTGCACTGCGAATTAAACTGAATGGCGTTTGCAATTGCTTTGTTAGGCTGGCCTTAAGCTTTGGGCATCAGCGACTTTTAAAGGAAAAAGGTTAAAGTCGCTGTACAAACGACGATTCGTTTTAAAGTTACGGTTGTTACACTTTAGAGGTCCCTTTTTGCCTCCGTGTAGGTAGGTTTTGTTCTCGGTATTTCTGAATGCTTGTGCTCGTATGTGTTTGTAGTTATCTAAATTCACTGTTTGTAGAGTGGTCGTGAGTGGGAGGATGGTGTCACTGTAAATATCAGACATGTAAGAGTGACAGGAGGTACTTTATCAGATATGAAAGACATTCCAGGTCATGGGGTCAATAGAAGAGGCTACTATTCCTCGGGGAGGTTTCTTTTATCTTGTATTTCTGTTTATGTTTTGGGGGCTTATCATTCAGCTTATATTTCCCATATGCTAGCCACATTCACTATGAAAAAGTTATCAATGGACAATTTCATGTTAATCAAACCTTATTTGAATAATCAATAAACTATCAAAAAAGACACACGACAAACTCTGAATATCTAACGTAGGTTTAAAATCTTTAAACTCTTGTTAAGCTTGGTACAAACTTCGTAAGACTCCCATACGATAACACACGCCTTGCCTTCTTTCAGCTTGACACCTCACTGACTTTTAGAAAACAGCGCTAGTCGTATGAAATATTCAAGGGATGGGTCAAGGTAACAAAGATGAAGTGCTACCTTAGATACAACCAGTGTTCAACAGCTTGAATAGATATAACTTGTGATTAACGTCTAGAAAAGCGTGCCCCAGGTAATGATGTACATTCGTCTTGCAATCCGCCCATTGATAATCACAGCAGGCTTTTATGATAGATAGGACAAGTTAGGAGTGAAAGATTTCAATTCTTACACACATTTCGGGATCAAAGGAAGATACGAATCTCTTATTTTCCATTTCTCTTCAAAGCAAATCCGTCCGAGGGCATGGTGCATGTTTAGAAAACATTATCACGTTGAAGTTGTACAATTGGACAACTAACTATCTCTGATGCAAGTGTTAAATGCAATAGTAATCAGTACCTTCTTGACAAATGCCTGTGGTAGGTAATTGTCAATGATGTAAGATCAAATTTATCAATAATGTTTTCTTTTTACATTAAATATCAGTCTTTGGTCAATGTGTATGGATTGACAAACGCACTCGCAACAAGATATAGTCGTTCGTTTGGACCACTGTAGCGCTTAGTGACAAACGGGACAGGGAGGGTTGCTAGTCCTTCCCTTTTAGTATCAACGTGCTCAAGGCACCTCCTCGGAGTACCCCCATTTTAAGTCCCTTCCGAAAGGCGGATGCAGTCCCAACCGCGATGCCCTCTCCAGGATTAAACTAAGGTCTCCCATTTACCAACTAACTGGAACCATGAGATAGACTGAGAGGCTGCTACCGGTGAAGGGCGCGCGGTCATGCAGGTCGTGCGATTTTGACGCCATAGGATTTTCCAGCAGGTCGTGACAGAACCAACCACCGACATGGATCCAAAATAGCCTTTTTTTTGTACCCAGATAGCTGAATTCTGCAGGATACTGAGCTGTACATGTCCTCCAAAAATGCCCGATGTTACCGATCGTACGACGATCGCACGACCTATGTGACCTATGCAACAGGGACGTCGCTGACATAGGTCATGCAAGGGCCAAGAAGGTTCATTTAGCTGTTCAAAGTAATCCGCGTCACCATCTAGACTATAGTAGTTACAGATCAATATTGTACAATTAAGACTAATCGGAAGTCGCCGCTATTTTCGCCGTTTGAGTAATGAACAGATCACGCTCGTTCATTACAGTTAGACCATAATGGATCCAGAACAGAAATAAAGGAGCGAAAACTGCATCGTAGACTTGCAAATGGGCACTTTCTAAGACGTAAAAAGGCTATAACTTAAAGACGTAAACATGTAAGCAATCACGCCAAATGTAAAATAAATCCAAGCTCATGCCTCTTAAAGTTTGGGAACCATTCCTCTTTTCCTTTGCTACATTATTCACGTAAATAACACATAGAGCTAAGCTGCTTGCCTTTGATGTATGGGGAGACTAAGTTATCGTGGATAAAGTGGTAATCTCATGGAATGAGATGATGAAACGGTGAATGAGAGGGGTTGGCGTTCGTTATGGCTGCATAGCAACTGGGTAGTTAATCCGTACCTTAACTGTTATCGGCACTTCACGCTTCCCTGATTACCCACATCGTGCAATATCGCCGATTAACGTACATCTGTACACTTCAGTACCGGGTTCATCTCACGGTCAGGCATAGCGTTCGTGACCCTCCCTCCAGAATGGCGCCTTGTTCTTTTGATGTGTATAGTTTGAATTTCTATTAATCCTATGAGGAGTTTGTCAAAGGTCGTTAGAAGCCGATACCACCCACCGTCAAGAGAGTGCACTACACTAAATATCTTTTAAAAGTCAGCAGATGTAAGTTATACATAAATCGACATGCTTTCAGTAAGAAAATGCAACATTTTCGCATACTTTAAAGGTTTGGTTAAAGATTATATTTCGTGCATTGGCGTGTAGCAGACGTGTATAACTTTAGTTCTGTTGGGAGTATGGACTCTGTCTTTAGTTAAAGATCCAACAAAAATTCTCGAGTTTTTACATTACGATTCTTAAGAATCAGTCGTTCAACCAGTCTTTCTAGTTAGCTTTACTTGCATTGAATTGTTCTACCAGTTCATTCTAGTGGCACTGAAGAATAGTGTTGGATGTAACTCGAAATGTCCGAAAGTAAATTTCCGTTTTTTATCCAGTTGTAGAGATTGAATTGTATCTAAATATTATTTACCTGGATGTCTAACTTTTATAAATATACATCCTCGGGTTCATTCCACGGTCAGGCACAGCGGTTTGTGACCCTTTCCCCCGAGACGAAAAGTACCACTTTATGATCTAGGTCATAAAAACGCAATTTTATGGCCTATTGTAGGCATTAGCTGATACTTAGGTACCACCATGGAATGAGGCTGCTTTCAAATTGGATCACGTGATCGAGGAAATCCGTTGTAAACGTATGATTGCCTGGCCATAGACACTATAGAAGCTGGAATTAGTTCTCGGTTTATCTGCCTTTATGGGATTAAAAACCATCCAATCTGAACAAAAGACGTTTTACCACTATTTGTGTTGTTTAACGGCGTAGAGCTACTGTCACTGCCACATTCAAGTACTTTAAATGTTACTGTCCTCATTTCTTGCTTAAGAAACGTTGCGTCGTCAAAAACTATGAATTTGAAATGAATAATGATAAAAAAAACTATGAAATTCAATGTTGAAAGTGATTACAAATACTTTGGAAAATAGAAATATATTATCATTAAAATATTTTTAGAAATTCAAACAAAGGTATTTGAAATATTCCAAACATTTGTAAAAAAAACAGAAGACTGTAAAAACCATACAGAAATCATAAAGATTAGGTAATGCAAATCCGTTTGATAAAAAAATCGTATGTAAGAGATATGTATGTTATATGTTTGCACTTATCACAATTATCTTGAGAAGGACTATCTTCACTTCCCTGTCTCTTGGCGACTCCCAGACAAAAAGTCTTGTAATTTTGTTACTTACGTGTCCCGTTAGAATCTAGGTTAATGGATACACGCCGTCCGTGAGGGATAATATAGATTTTAGCCAAATCAACAGTTCGGGATGAAAGAGGACGGCAGCACGGCTCCCAGACACCCCTCCCACGGGACGGCAATTGATGAATGGTTGCGTCCATACTTAGATCAGGCGATATGAGCCAAAACGGGACGGATTGTCGCTCTGTGTTGCTGAACGTTTGCCGTTTTGTATAACTAATGCACTCTGTATAGCACTCTAGATCTGTGCTAAATATTCCAAATTTGTTCCCCGAATATTCCTAATACGCTATGGGAATGGAGCACATTTTTATTTTTTGTATGTGTACGTGGTATAACCGCCCTTTTTATAATTAGGCGTAACACACCATTTTTACAGTACGTACAAGCTGCATAATCTGGGCTAAAAGGTTGATCTACTCACTCCAGGAAGGACCTCTACTGTTAAAGTGTGGTGTAGTGGGTGCTTTAAGTAAACGTGCTTGAACACGCCAGCTCCAACTTTACGTCCCAAACGAGAGGTTCCTAACCAAGGCTAGTTACTCATTTTCACTTAATCAAGTGAGAAAATAGGTGTGGAACATTGGAGCCGACTACGGATTCGAACCCTGAACCTTTAGGTTCTAAGTCAACAACCCAAACCGCAAGACCAAATTGCCACTACCGTACATTTAATTTTGGAATGCTACACCGCGGATATAGACTGGAAAAGCTGGCTCAATCCCAAAATAGTCAAAACGCCAGAAAAGCGAACATCTCTATCTCTACGCTATCTATAAAATTTGCCATAAGATATAAGATCAGTAGTAAAAGAGAAGTGATATCAATAGTGTATCGCTATCCTCAATTGTAATGTATCAGATACTAGTAGTAACATAGTACATGTTACATGTATTAATTATTTAATTGTTAAAACCTTCCTCTTTAAGTTGACGTTGAATAAAACGTTCCTTTAAAGCAATGATACATAAACAAATTATTACCTTATCGTTACAATAGACATATAAATAATGCGTTATTTTAAAATATCAATGTCAATAGAGTCCATTCCAAGACACCATGCGGATGTTTGTGGACACTGTTTAGAATTGATTTTAAAGTTTTGTAATTATATGTCTAGGACATTTGATACTTCAGAAATATTTGTAACACTGTTTCAACTTTATAAATATTTCCCTGGTCCTGTAAAACTTTGGAAATATTCATCGTGTGGAATTGGATACTTCTAATGGTTTCTAAATAATGATAACAGCATTCTACCATTATTTACCATTTTCTACCATTTTCTACCATTTTTTGTAAATGGTTCAGTGGGCTGGGAAGATAGCAATTCACACATTCTTGCAAAGTATGGTTGGGTGCCATGCAACAATGGCCCACCACAAAGGATTCACCAGTGCCCAGCAGTGAAATCTAAAAATGTACAGATACAACGATAGGGCTTACTTTTATGGGGGCAATAAACTAATTTAACCATTTGGCCAGGTTTACCATTTTTTGTAAATATTTGTAAATGTGAATCACACAGAGGTTTCACAATAATTCTAAATAAAGACATTTTTGTACAGTTACTTTCAAAATGTTTCTAAAATATTCAAAGGAATTCAAATATATGAGTACTTTCTCAGTCATTTTTTTTTAATAATTTAATTATTGTGGCTCAGATATTCTTTTATTCAAAATAATTCAGACTAATTATAAATATCGCCTAAAAACCCTCATTGTGTCTTGGAATGGACTCTACAATTTTTGCTGCAAATTTTCTCTTTACGGTGAAGACTTAATTTCATGGCCATGCTTTAGGGTAGATTGGGAGCAATATCGGGATTGATAATGCGTAATCTTTTATCCTCTAGGGAAATTTTGCTCTAATGGCTATCATCCTAGCATGGTGTTTAATATCGCGTGATTTATTACTGCTATTATACGCCACAACTACTTAATTGTCCTTTTGTTGCTGCGTATAAGAATGTACATTTCACTTTGTACGGGTTTTTGATTGACAATTAGAGCAGCATTTTGTTTACATGTTTTGTAGAGAAGGCTATGACAGAAACAACAACCTAAAAGAATCTAAGACAGTCTTTTGTGTGACAAGACAGCTGTATTTTATGCGAAACGCATACGACCATTCAGTATCTTCAACAATCGTACGATGGATGTGACCAGCCTCTAGGAGCGCGGTCACATAGGTCGTGCGATCGTCGTACGATCGCTTACTTCGGACATTTTGGAGGACAAACATGTAGGTCTCCTGCAAAGTCTTGGTGCACAAAATGCTACTTTTGAATCCATGTCGGTGGTTTGTTCTGTCACGGCTTGCTTGAAAATACTATGGCATTAAAATCGTACGACGGTTGCACGACCTATGCGCCCCCCCCCCCCTCACCACACCAACAAAGTAGCTTCTTTTCTTTCACACGCAATCTAAAACAGTGAGCAACAATTTTCTTGGACGTTTTCAGCACAAATCCATCGATATAAACATGAGATCTCTCTTCCGATACGTTCCTCTTGGGAAATCGTCCCAATTGTGCCACATTAACCCCCTCTATGATTGATATGATGGGCCGTCCCTAGACACATCCTCCCCGCAAGCATAATTAGCCACAGGGGAGGCCTGATATTTGTTCAATACATTACGTATTCCGTCAGAAGTAACTGGCACGAAAACATATAGAAAATGAAGGAATGAAAAACTGTAAGACCGACATATGTGGAAAGCTCGCACATGGTAACAATGATTTGATCTTGATTTAGGGACTTTTTATCAATGAATGAATGAAAGACCTTTATTGTACACTCATGCCTCGACGGGCTAGGTACAGGTCACTGATAACAGACATGACTGATAACAGAATACATGTAACAAATATATGAAAAAACAATATTTATCAATGCAGTTTGACAATACATTACGTATTCCGTCAAATACTTTGCTTTCTCTGGGTTGTATGGCAATGTGCAATATATGTATCCATTTGTGAGCCGAATATTTGTTCAATACATTACGTATTCCGTCAGAAGTAGCTGGCACGAAAACATAATATAGAAAATGAATATCGAAAATGAAATGACTGTATGGTAAGGTCGACATATGTGGAAAGCTCGCACATGTTGGCAATGGTTTGATCGTAGTCTAGGGAATTTTCATCAATGCAGTTTGAGAACACATTACGTATTCTGGTAGAAGTAACTGACACGAAAACATATAGAAAATGAAGTATTTGTGCAAGGCAAAAGACAGCTAGACATTGTAAATATGGTGTGAAGCAAGCTTTTTCTGGCTTGCGTGGCACTGTGCGATATCTATCCATTTTGGGAGCCAAATATTTGTTCAATACATTACGTATTCCGTCAGAAGTAACTGGCACGAAAATATATGGAAAATCAAGCTCGACAAAGATTGAATGAAATAAACTGTATGGTAAGACCGACGTATGTGGAACACTCGCACATGATGATAATGGTTTGATCTTAGTCTGCGTGGGGATTTTTCATCAATGCAGTTTGACAATACATTACGTATTCTGTCAGAAACAACTGGCACGAAAACATATAGAACATAAAGTATTTTTGAAAAGCAAACATGCATATGGGCTAGACATTGTACATATTGTCTGACTGAAACAGATACATTGCTTTCTCTGGGTCGTATGACATTGCACGATATCTATTGATTCAGATTTATGTTTTGTTTGCTTAAGGCGCGTGGGCGATATCATAACATAATTGAAAAAAGATACAAAGCTATCTACAGATACATGCAACATGAAATATCGACATATACAGTCGCTACTGGTAAATGAGAATGGTATAAACAATTGTTTTCAGTTCAACGAAAAAATGATATTTGCGACTAGCTCAATATAGAAATTCTGCACGTAGGATTTAAGATATGCAAGAATGACAGGTCTGTATGTAGGCGGTCTCGTTTTACAAACGAAATTACGGCGGCAAGCGAAAGCGTTTGGATTGTCTGGATAATAAATATGCATATCTCGACAGCGATAGAATGAAATAACTGTATGGTACATGTGTCACATATGTGGAGAGTTCGCACATGGTTGCATTGGTTTCGTCTGGGGTCTTTTTATCAATGCTGTTTGACATTTCTGTGGCATCGGTATTTTTCAAATGTCTAATGGCAGGGGGTTTGTAAGCTTGGTAAAATGGTTTTGTAGACGTTTCTGGCATGTGCGAATTGTCTGAATTATAAATATGCAACAGTTCGACAACGGTACAAATAACTGTACAGTTGGACCCATAGTCTGGGGATCTATACATTTTTGCGCTGTCGGTATTTTTCAAATTTCCTAGTAGCAAGGGGGTTAGCAAGCTTAGTGAGATAATTTGCAGACGTTTCTTGTATGTGTGAATTGCCTGGTTAATAAATATGCAACATCTCGACAACGGTAAAATGACATGGCAGGACCTACATATGTGGAAAGCTCGCAAATGATTTCATTGGTTTGTTTTTAACTATGCTATCGTGGTGACAGTATTTACAAATGTGTAGTGACACGATGGTTTGCTAGCTTGGTAGACAAATTTGTAAAGTTTAATGACTTTGCATGTGTGAAGTATATGAATATGCATATCGTGACAGCTATAGAAAAATAACCCACATATGTGGAAAGGTTTTACATGACTGCACAAATATTAGTCTGATGGCTTTTACCGAGGCAATTTTAAATTTTTTCACACGGTTTTTAGCTGTATTATAGAGATGAATATTTTGACAGCAGCAATAAAAAGAAATGGCCGTATGGCAGGTGCGACAAGCATAATATAGAAAGGTCTCACATGAATGCACCGGTATTGGTCTGCTGACTTTTCACCAAAGCAATTTAAAATTTTGTTGTGGCAGAAGTCAGGCGTTTTCAAACTGGATTATGAATATGCATACTTTGACATGTTGGCTGCGATAGAAAGAAACATATGCATGTATGGTACGCACGGCCTACATATGTGGAAAGGCTTCAAATGATTGCACGCATATTGGTCTGCTGACTTTTCACCGAGGCAATTTCGGGAATTTTGTTTGCGCCAGTGTTTTGGGGTCTGACTCATCGAAGCTGTAACGCATGGGCAAACAGACTTCTTGTAAACTGATTTTTGTCAATTTTGACCATCATTTTCATCTTGCAGTAAAATAAGACGTCCTCTTTTATTATGTATTGCACAAATAAGAATGTCATCTTTGCAGATCTAGATGTTTCTGTATCTGTATCTATATAGCCGGTATAACAGTCCTTCAGCGTAACACTTAGTCTAGCTTCTGTATCTGTATGTATCCGGCCGGTGTGACAGCGATCTCGCCCCCCCGTGATCTCGCCCCCCCGGGGGCGAAATCACTAGCGATCTCGCCCCCCCGGGGCGAAATCACTAGCGATCTCGCCCTCCCCGGCTAGTGATCTCGCCCCCCTACCTCGCCCCCCTTTAGCGATTTCGCCCCCCCCCCAAAAAAAAAAACGGGTTTACATAACATTTTAGAAGTTGATTGGTATAAATCACAAAATCCAGTTTCAGAATGATATAAGTACACGAGTTTGATACATAACTCCATTCATAGTATCAATATTAACGTAATTACATGGTAATAAGATAGTTGAACTTGTTTCAGACAAGGAGGGTTGGGTCCCTTGTATTCCCATTATTGCATATACCTGAGTCTTGACATAAGATGTATTTCATTGTATTCATCTGTCCTCAAGAAACCTATATATCTCCAATATGAAGTTTCTACCATGAAGTGACCACAAAAGAACTATGTAATGTCTTTATTGATTATGCAAATATTAGGTATTAATTAGAATAACGCACATTTTGGTATATGCACCTGGCCAAGGGATATCTTCACCTCCAACATGACTGTTTTTTCTAGTATTTAGGAACTGGTGCATTTACCCGTGTTTCTTAAGACTGGTACTTTACCAGTGTTTGTGTAGCATTTAGCAACAGATATATCAACTTGCGCGTAGATAGTGTTTATAATGAGAAACTATTATTCACGTGTGTTTTTGTTAGTGCTTTGGAAATGTTTCCAGCACAAGAAAGAAAACACTGTGACAAATTGAAAACATATAGCTGACGTATTCCGTACCATAGACGGTGTTGATTTATACGTTCGCAGTAGCACTGTTTTTATGCCACCTCAGCTGTAAAAATTGTCTTTTTCATTTCAATGTCATGTTTGCACCGAACAATATGGTATCGACTTTCGAGATATGACATCTTACGGTACGGTAATAAGGTGCCATATAGGTACCAGGTAACACACCATATACGTTACTCCCCAGGTGCAGTATAGTACCAGGTAGCGCACCTGTAATATGTAGTAACCAGCTGCTCTTGGGGG